>NC_068369.1:32773695-32828695 GCF_020536995.1 Dreissena polymorpha
TGAGCTGCTGTCACTGGAAATAAAACTTTCGGTGTGTGTGTGTTCAAATTCGTTTAGTAGAACTAAATCAGGTTCTTGATGTATAACTCGTAGGGATCTTTAAACCAGTCTGGTTTGCAGTTTATTACAGGGCTGTTTACGAAGACTTAATGTTTGAAAACAACGATAGCCTCCGCCTTTATTTTCGCATTTAAATCCCGCATTGGCACATAGTCAAATGTGGTTACGAATATGATACTGATGATAATTATTGTAATGCTAAACAGAATATGTATTGCACAGCTTTTTTTTTCAGAGCGCTTTAACCTGTTGAAGAAACACTTTCAGACACACTCGCCGGTATGTCAGGGAGACGAGCTTCAACAAGCTGTAATCAAAGATGATTTCGAGAAAGTGACCGCAATAATACGAAAGGCTTACAAAGTAAGACTGAAATTTGCAATGAAGTCATGAAAACATATGTTATCGAAGGCACACACACTATACATAAGTTACGACTGGTTCGTTTTATTTCTCTGTTGCAATCTAAAACAAATAAATAGGCAAACATGATGTAGATAAATGTATTGATATTGGGTAACGGCTCTGTGTCTGTTAAAGGAGTGTACACATATATGAAACTGGTTATGCTTAAAAAATGAGTCCGTGTTGTGTGATTTTGAATCAAAATGAAAAGTGATATATATTATAACATTCATTATTTCGAAATCACCAAAAGAAATACAAATGTCACAGTCTTCTTGGATTTTGCCGAGCAACATGTCACGATGGTGCAATAATTCATCACAGTTGTTGCTTTCGAGAGGAACGACATCATCTGAATTTAACGGTTGCAATACCCATTGCCAAACTTTGCAAAGGCTTTCTTAAATCAATATCTTCTTAATATGTTCGTATCCGCATTCTGATATTTACCATGTACAGCTTATTATTTCAATACATGAAACATTGTTGAACATCACTTCATAGTAACAAATAAAATGTAACTTTGGAACACACAATACAGATATTTAAAAGTTTGGTACGCATCAATTTGTTTCAAATTTAACTCCAAAGCCACTGAATGTATCCAACGCATAAAATGGTTATATTACGTATGAAATTGCGTACTTGTGTTTAACATACAGTGGTTTTATTCAATTACGTCTCCCACGTGCCTTTCTTCCGTTACTCTCTTCGTCTTTCCGTCGAGCACTTTGGTCTTATTTTGTGCCCATCTATAAGTATATTACTTATACATTCAGTTCACGATCCGTCTCTATAATAGGTCATGTTCGCTTAAAACCTTTAACAAAATGGGTTTTTGAATTTTAAAAATTTAGCTCTGTTCAAATTCTCTGCTTGCAAGATTGCATGTAAATGGCACATCAACGGGGTCGGTACGGTATTTAATTTTCAAAAAAGTGTGTCATTTTTTTGTATTTACAATTTGAAAGACACGCACTCTCGTTTTAACAATCGCTCAAATAAATATTTACATTCAAAATAATACAAAGTTTAACGCGGGTGGTGGAAAATCAACCGTTGTCGTGAAATCGTTCTAATTGAAAAATACATGGAAAACCGCTCTACCACTTGCGCCCTATCAATACGGGAATTTAGTGTTGTGTATTTTTTAAGTTTGACGTTTTAAGGGACGTTAATTCGCATCCCACGGATGCGTATATAAAAAAAATGGAATTGAATACATTAGTTTATAATTTAATCAATGCAACATGATTATTTGATAACAAATTATCTGCTTGAAAAAGGAATGTGATTTTTTGTCAGTCATACATTTTCCAAAAATACCATTGATGTGCTCCTTATGGGACCATCAAAGGGGTTAGTGTGTGTCCGCTGTATAACTATGTCGTTGTTGATAGAAAACAGTCAAGTAATGTTCACATTTGTAAGACGGAAAATACATTGTTTAATGTTTGCATCGAGCTGCTTCAATGCCCAACATATCTGAGTCTTTCTACAGTTGAGACTCGATATTATATGCATACTAACTAATAGCTTTTTCCCTTCTTACGCTGTCTGTTAGCTTCTCATAGCGATGCGCTAAAGGGGATGGGGTTGCCAGGACTGTTATCTTTAATGGACGGTCGCAAATAATAAGCCTGAATGTTAATCGTGTTCATTTTAGCTTGAATGACCCAAACGCATCTCGATCGCTAGACGGACTCAACTAATTACTTATAACAATCAGCTATACCATATTTCTGAAGTCAGTTCAAAAGTCGTAGGCCAAATGATCGACAGCTTTCGACGCGCCTGTAAAGTTTGAGAGCAAACTATCAACACATATAATAAACATGCGTCAAATTCAAGTCGCAATGAGTTTTGATAAAACCAATATTTCACATTGGTTACATCTGTGAAACAGTTATGTTTTCGCTGCATATACACATTAGATTCGATAACAGTATTCACTCAGTGAAATATCACTAAAACGATGACATGTCATAAAATCTTTTCAAAACATTAAGAACAAAAAAACACATACAATTTCAAAATGTTACTTCAACCTTAAACTGTTTTATACGTTCTATTTGTACATTGTCACATTCTTGTATATAGCATGTCATCATACGGAACGGTTGCAATAATTGGGACAATTATTGAAAGACTTCAACTATATATTTATGTTACTTTGATTTATGATATACAAATAATAATAACGTGTGGGCGTGTTATAAAAAGATTATGTTTAGTATGGAATATAGACTAGTATATAAATGTATACTTGTATTGTACAATGTGTGATTGAAGGATGCTGCACGCATCTGTGAATACCAATTAACCACGGCAATGGATGATATACAAGACAGGGTGCATACAGAACGTAATTTGGATCCACATCACAACCTATTCGTCGTAGTGGAAAATTCTACGCTAGACGAATTCGGTGGGGAAATTGAGTTTCGAGCTAATCTAGAAAAACGAATTTCGTCCGAAATGATCCGATCAAGAATGAAAGGTATGCAGTTGTACACTAAGTAACATAATTATGTTTGAACATCTTTAGCCAGGTAACGTGATGACAATTGCAGCTTTCTAACAATTTATGACCGGTTCCAAGTAAATGCTATGCTGAATATGTATATGCTATTTTGAAAACAGATTTCCATTTTATAAGAGTGGTCATTATTTTGAAATATATTATGCTTGAAACAATGAATTCAACATTGGCAGTGTCTTTTACAAATACCGGAATAGCCCCGCCCCGATATTTAACTATAGTCTGTTATGTACTTTCATTGTCCGTCCATTTTCGTTTACATCAAATATTATACATTCCCTCTTGTTTTCGGCCTCTTCGCAAGGGCAATTACATGTGATCATTTGTTCTGGTTCCCTACCGATGACAATGCATCATGACATTCGTATTTAGCGGCACTGATGTATGTCTATATATAGCACAACGGATGTTGTGTTTGCAACATCAGATTGTCTTCTACATTGTTTTTGTTTTTCATATCAACGGAAAAATGAGTCTATGCATGCGCCGATGAACACCCTTCTTCCTATTAAATGTGGGAATATTGAAATAAACCTTCAAAGGAAAACTTACTAACTTAAATACTGGGAACGAACATTCAAGCAGAATACTGACCTTCCGGTGGGAAAATATTGCAATTGCCACATCGTAAATGTACAGGGTAAAACATAGCATAACCTGCAGTATCTGCAAATATAAAATAACGTCGTCCACACACTTTAGTTTAAACAAGGTTAACCAATAGTTTCGATCAATCAGGTATAGCATATTTCTGGTCAAATTATAACATCTATATCGACGATAATTATTTCGATTTTATTACAATGTTTAACGTGGGTAGCTAATAAGTTAAGTTTAGTGCATTGATTTGATATATAATCAAATTGTATGCAAGTCTTTATGCACACGAAACTACGTCATAAAAGCTGAGTTGGTCAGCGGTTTAAATCATCATATCAATAATGCGCATCAAACTCTTTTATGAAAACCCTTACATTCAAAGTAACGTCACAAATACCAGAAAAACAATCACTTGTATTTGTGCAGTGATGCTGTCGAAGCCGGCAAATGTATTCATACAATCATTAAACGATAAAAAAACATACCGCTTAAACACCAACCTATGCGTAGAATGAAAAAAGTTGACGAATAGAAGTACCGTTGGCATGACATAAAACTAATTGAAGTATACACATCGCATTTTTGTTTCTTGCCATGTTATATGAAACTTTAATAATACACGGTGTAAAAAAACAACATAAAACATCGTAAAGATACACACGCATTTTGAGATATCGGTTTCAAATGTATGTCATGATTATTCATTACCGGTATCATTTAAATAATTCACCAAACATTCACGAACTATTTCTATCGCGCGTTTGTGTTTAAATATAATTCGTAGCATGAGGATAAAGGGACAAGTGTTTTTTTTGTTGCTCGTTTCGTGTTTTACTGCTAATTACATGTATACTTTTCAATAGTATGTTGGTTACTTTCATATACGTGTGACATAAATCTACGACGAAGGTAAATAGGTAGATCCGTATTTATGACATGTCTAAGGCATTATTCACAAGCTCCGACTAAGTGGTATCTCGTGAAATCTTCTACCATGAGAGGAACCAATGTGTTGAAATCTCCGGCTTCCAATCTGACCCATTGCCAATATATGCCGGTGTTCCTTAATGTTATTTCTTAGGGCCCTTCATTTTGTTAATATACATACATGAAATTGTACGATATATTTACTGTCCATTTCGCCCGTTTGCACACTATATATAATCGTTGACAACCCGCTTGATGCAGCTATTAATCTTAAGTCTGACTTTGCAAAAATCTAATTAATAGACTGATAAGCGGTTGTTTTCCTTGAATCCATACAAACCCGAATCATTGGTAAAATATGAAGAGAAATCAACCGCCCAATCCATCATCATCTTTTTTTCAACGACTGCCAAATCATTGATGTTTCGTCTAATAAACATCTAGGCTTTTATTTTATCTTGTTCATGTTCCTGAAACGACCATATTGAATCAATCAAGAAGAAACATGACGCATACTCAATCGTATAAGAACGTTTAAGTTTACGCTCGATATAAAGTCGCTAATATCGACATACGCAACATTTATTAAACCAATTCTTGAAAACGCTGATTTATTCTGAAATAGCATTACTACACAAGATGAAATATGACTTGAAAAGATCCAGCAGAACGCAGCAAGGATATTTAGCGAGGGGACACGTTAGGCACCTTTGCAGAATTTATATAATTCAGCGGCTCTCGAACTTATAAAAAATAAGAGAACACAACATAAACTGACCCACTTCTATAAACTCTTTAATTTAATATAACCCCAATATTTGTGTACACTTATTCCTTCTAGCATGGGTGAAAGATAGGCTTATCCACTTTGTAATTCTAACACTTTTCGAAGCATTCAATGTAAATCACAACTTGTTTCACTATTCTTTTTACCATCAACTACAAAATAATGTAACAATCTACCGGAATCTGTCAGAACGGCTCCTGCAAATATAAACAAAGATAAACAATAATACCCCAGCAATACTACGATCGGGAGCGGACGTCTAATGGTCTATATGCACGTTTACGAATGCATGGTAGCAGCTTGAATTAACATATGTACGCGGAAAACAATGCACAAAGTCCCTATTGTCAATTTGGTGAGATTGGATATACATTCCACTCTTCAATTTCCCTGTTTATACTGAAAAAATGAGGTATATATTATTTGATAATCTGTCCAGTTACAAACCCATAACCTGTTCTTTTCGGTGTTAAAAGACGAATCATTCGAAGTTAATTCATTAATATTCAAACATGTTCAGTCTCAAGAACCGATCGCCGCAACTTCTCTTATTCTGAGACTCTTCTCCTTCACTTTTTGCCTTTCCTACTCAACTTATTAGCTTTATTGCTATCTACACTATTCTGTTATATTATTTGTATTATTATGCATATTATTTTACATTTCTATTTTTATACATATTACTGTACTGTATTGTTCATAATTTTAGTCAATTCTTTAAATTGTTGTTTCATGTTGTGTACACCATATCAGCAGCACTTCTTACTGACAGAACAAAGACATAGCATAAGCCTCGAGCTTTTTTCGCAATTATGTCAAGTTGTATTTTGCAGTCTTCATGTTAAGTAATACAGCAATTTCTACCTATGTAGTGTATTGTTACGAACATAGCATGTATGTTTGTATTGTACGTTCGAATAACTTAATAGACAGTGTTTTAACCAACCCCAAACATATAGGGCAAATGTCAAAGAAAATATGCAAAAACTATATCTTAAATAAACCGAAGTATAACACTTTAAAAATATCGCAAAATCTGAACCTATACAATGTGTGAAATCGGTTAAAAAAGCCATAACAAATGAATAAACTCAATTCACTTCAAGGAGAAACTCAAACTATAACTGAGCACACTCATCAAAAAATGCTAAAAAGCTATGCAACACATGACCATAATTTAGATTGCGAAATAACGGTTTATGAAATACAAAGGATAGTTTTGAACAACAATTATAAAAATAAAGTAAGTTTACCTGATGAAAATTATCAAAACACATAAAACATGCGTTTGATTATAATATCACCTCATCTACATACACTATAGAACAGTATATTTCACAACGCTGTATACCCTGAATACTGCGGATTGGGCTACAATATACAAATATTTAAAAGGGGTGATCCTAACATTTTACAACATTACCGAGGAATAACAATCAACAATAAACTGACTATAAAATATTAACATACTCTGCTGAATCATCTTTCAATATGGACGGAAATTAGTGAAACGATAGAAAATATATCAGTGTAGGTATCAGCAAGGCAACGACACTACTGAGTACATTTGCTTGTTACAGGCTTATATATCAAACGTTTTTTACAGGGGACAAACAGTAAACAATATATTGATAAATGTAGCAAACTGTTATGATAATGCAAATGATTATCGCTATTAAAGCGATGTATTCTACTGTCAAATCAGCAGTAAAATATAATACCGAGCTATCGGACATAATATACTCTCAGTGTTGAGTAAAACAGAGAGACTGTGGATTATCCTTGTCGATCATTGAAGTCGTAAACCATATTTTTAACAATATAAACTCGAATATTAACTTATTATGTCCAATCAATTTACTTGTACAATTTACTACTATCAGATACTCTACGCGGACGATCAGGTTTTACTCTCAACAACACACATTGCTTTACAATCCATGTTTAACGATATCGAGGTATACTGAAACGCATGGGCATTTAAAATAAACACGGACAAAAGAAACCACAAATACGAATATATGAAGAAAGTGCAAGGCACACAAATATGGATTCAGTTCTATATGGTGAGAAGCTTGAGATTGGTTTATCATTTTAACATTAAGGTGTTTTTTATATAAAAAGGAATCTGGGACATACCTCAGACATGCATTTTCCGTTGTTAATCAGTATGTATTTAACAACAAGAACATTTAAATTATTTGACATCCAATTTAAACTATTTGCCTGAAGAATGTGATCAAAATAAGGATCATGGCATTAAACAAATGAATTGGATTGTTTAATATACTCTACATATAAACATCTACAACTCATATGAGCCTTTATGGCGAACGAAAGAATACCACTGTATGAAACCCGACAAATTATTATTATTCGATACTGGATAACAATTTATAATTTGCAGAAAATTAAAACAACAATGTTCATCCCATGCTACAAACAGACGCAGGAAATGGAGCCTATAACAATAAAAAAGACCACCACACATAAAATGAATAAAATAGACCTTTTGGAGTTATGTATACACCAAGGAACTGTTACACAATAACTAGATATGATAAAACTCCGGATATTGTATCATTAATAACATACCCGGTAAAGTAATATTAATATATTAGTTAGATTACACTTACTTCACCTTTAAATGTGGTTATGAATTCGACCTGCACTTACAATATTTTACTACTACTACTACTACTACTACTACTACTACTACTACTACTACTACTACTACTACTACTACTACTACTACTACTACTACTACTACTTCTACTACTACTACTACTACTACTACTACTACTACTACTACTACTACTACTACTATTACTACTACTACTACTACTACTACTACTACTACTACTACTACTACTACCACTTCTACTACTACTTCTACAACTACTACTACAACGTCTACTAGTTCTACTACTACTGTCACTACTACTACATCTACTTCTACTTGTGTTAAAATCATCATACACACATGCCAGGTAAAGTACATGTTATTAATCTGTTTTTAATAAGAATATAGTACAGTGTTTTTGTTGATTTAACAAGAATAACCCAATCAAAATATTGTTCATTATCGCAAACATTTAACTGAGTCTACTTATATGTACGGAAAATAAATATAACATTTACTTTCGTGTATATTTGACATATGTATTGATGATTCGCCTTTGGCTGGTTACCCTGTTTTCATTTAATTTTCGCATGGTATATTGTGTTGTTTCTATAGATAAATAATAAAAGTATGAAATAATAAAATAGGACACTCAAAGTGGCGCAACACGCCGCAGCTGATATGGGCGATTGTGCAGATTAAAGACCATACGCGATCTTTTTTCTCATTACAATAAATTACTATATTTTATAAACACAAAACAACATCAATTATGTATATACACACACATTCAAATCTGTCAACAGTTGTATCAATTGTATCAGGTTACAACAGTAAAATCAACTAAATTTAAACCACTAATGTGAAACAATATCATGTACATTATAAAACCCATATTTTTATAAACATTTATAAACGGACGTTTCTTTTCCTACACATGTGTAGTCCCGTTAACTATCCAACGCTGGAAAGCGTTACTAATAAATGAGAGTATTTAAATAGTACCGCTACATAATTATAATTGGTAAATTTAGCAAGTAATAACGTCAAAATAACAACAGCAACTCTTCAAAAGTATTCCAACTATTTTACCTTTGTAGATTAAGATCATCACTCACGTGTGTAACTTTCAGGGGAAATCTACCAAGACCGGTCAGTTCTGCAAATTCTACCCGTCAATCTAGTTCTGAACAATGACCAATACACGTTTAAAACTGTAAAATCTGCTACGGACAAAGGCATACCTTCCGTTTTGGTAATCACAACTGACTCGGATACTCGCAGACGGTAATACTTCTTGAAATAAAAACATTATGTGAAATCGATTTAAATATGTACATAAAATATGGTATACAGGCTTTATGCGATCTCATTCACACAGTTCTTGTTGGTTTTTAGACAAGACAGTGCCATTTCGGACAGCAAGAATGAAATCAAATCGAAAATGCCTCGAAATAATACTAGTCCAAATGACGGAATCAAAACGTTTGAAGAAACTTACCAGGAAAAGCTACACCTTTGCGACAAGTTCAAAATGCTTGCGCAGATGATCTGTGATGTTTTGTGGGATGGTGCGTATTAGCTCGTGGTAAACTTTTTCTTCGAACGTCGCTTTGTATTGAGCATTTATCGCGTTTTCTCTAAATACGATAATTATATTATATTTGTCTTTACTTATTAATGTTATTTCGTTCGTAAATAGACGGTTAAATCTGAACTCACAATATTATGTGTTATAAAAATAAACATAAATGTGTTTTATAAAATGGTATAAAACGTGTGGATGTGTAATAGTGTATATTCAGTTCTTTAGAATGAACTCCCTATTAACATAGCCTATGCTGTATGAATGATATAAAAAATGATAATGGATATGATTGTTGTTAAACAACACAAAGGAACCCTATTCGGAAGCATATTGATCCTCATTTATAGAAAGTGACCTATAGTCATAACACAGTTTAAACAGTGTATTGTTTATACAATATACACATATCCATGAGTATACAGCACACACATGTTATGTATCCAACAAACGAATGGTCAAGTGACTAGTACATTGTATACGAATATAGTACATTTTCATAAACAAACACAACATAAGCGAGAGATCAATCCTTGTTATCATGATTAATCTACATTATATGGTTATGTACGAATGTGTTTTAATTGTTAAATGATGATCATAGTAAAGATTAAATAAATAAGTAGACGAAAGGCTTGTTCACACAAAATGCAAGATTGTTAACGGTTCGACCATTTTCGGATTTCATTAATTCAACAAATTTAAACATATTTGGCTTTTTCAAATAGTATTTATCAATCTTTAACTTTCCCACTTCTGCTTATAGTGTACATTCAACTATGAAGAAATACCAATTTTCGAGCATATGACACATATTGCAATGTATCTCGTATGGAATTGAAGTATGTTTTGCCATCTAACGGTCTCAGCTTTCAGTCAATGTGAAGATACAAACAGTCTTCTTAAGCCACTTCTTATCGTGTTTGTTTTGATACTTGTTCGATACGATTTATTTTAAAATAACGAAAGGTTACAAAACACATAGCTCGAGAAGAAAAAAGAGTTAATTTGGCAAGTTGTTTACAAATAGGTCATGCCATCGTTAGTTTAACATAGACAAACATATTTTATCATCGCCAAAACGTATATATAGCCCCGCAAATTGAAATCAAAGTAATTACAAAAGGAAACATACAAGCTTACCCAGTTGTTGTACATTTTGTCTGATTTCCATTATTCTACACATAGAATTGTACACAAATTTGGCATAGTAACAGTCATCTATCTTTACAATTGTAACCAATATCTAACTACATTTAGAGCTCTTATCGTACGGAAAGAAGTTATTCCTAATTTACCATGTTCAAATTTATTTTGAGACTGTATCTTTACATCTGTTCTCTTTTAGAAAAAGTAAAAAAAAAAACACTTTCTAGCACAGGAGCGTTGTTTAATCTCGACACCCCAGTCGCAAAATGTAAAATAGAAAATGTGAGCCTATAAAATAAGTAAAATTTACATTTAACAGACATTGTAGGGTATTTCAACATACATGCGTTTAGTTAGGACGTGTCCTTTGATGTCTTACCTGATAAGATATCGACGCTCGGTGGTAAAAACAATAACCAAATAAGTACAATTACTGACAATCTCCGATAGTTCATCTGAATAAAATAATTGTATTTTTTTATTTATTTACCACCTTCATTTAAGTCTTATTTTTTTGTCTTCGAAGAATTTACATTTAGTTTCAATCTATCAGTGTACTGTTCAACATAAACATGATAGTTTGCAGCCCAAAGATTTAGTCTACTATTTATAATGAAAAAGACAGTTTTAAGCTCACCAGTTGTTTCGTTTGCTTATAATTGTACATGTGCGCATAGAAGCCATTAAACGTGTATTGTTTACATACAACCCGGTGAAATGCCATTATTCAACAATATCCCTCACATACATAGTCATGTACCTAACTTAATAATCAGTTGCATTTCTAAAAATAGTATTTAATCTCTTTAATGAAGCGATCGCATTTTTACCAACATAATCAATGTCTATTGAGCATGTACAAAATCAACATCCTGATGCATGTGTTATGTTTTATTTGAAATGTTCGCAATTTTGAGTGTAATGACTAAACGAATGTTGATCAAAAATGTGATTTCTTTATTGATAGATGTTTCACTTGGGAGTTGTCTCTTGAACTGGGTTCTTTGCGATCCTGACAGAGCTGTTGTTGTCAAGCGACTGGTGTGTACAGATGACATAAGAAAGATAATAATGAATGTAAGTAAAACATTTGCGGATGGTAGTATAATGTACCCTTGTGCAAAGTATATACTAGTTTAAGATAGGATTTGTACGCGTAAAGTTTAGTACAATGCGATACAGAAACCGTTAACACACACACGAGCAAATTTACCACGTGCACAAATGAGGAACACATCAATGTAAAAATATGTCTGATAATAAAGTTTGGCGAGTGTTAATTAAAATGTTTTATATACATACGTTAGCTTGTGATATCTTTAAAAATAAATCGACCAGGTCCACAGGTATATTCGCA
Source organism: Dreissena polymorpha (assembly GCF_020536995.1). Taxonomy (NCBI): domain Eukaryota; kingdom Metazoa; phylum Mollusca; class Bivalvia; order Myida; family Dreissenidae; genus Dreissena; species Dreissena polymorpha. Next base: position 32,785,731 of record NC_068369.1, read on the forward strand.
ATGTAATTCCATTCTTATTTTATTCTTAACAAACCTTTTGTGAAATAAACATATTTTTTCAACCATATAGAGTCACTGAAATTGACAGATTTTCTTTCATAAGAACTGATGTTATTTGATCATATATTTAACTGTGTTCGTGAGACAGGGACTTTAATAATGCAGTTCTTGTAACTTGAACGTGTACTTAAGCATTTATCGTCGCTGTCGTTCTCAAACCTCATAGCTACAAAATTTTCAATATGTTTTTTTCGTCTTTTCCGAATATATGAAGTCTGGCGCGTGTTTTGTGCTATATCTCGTAGCTCTACGCCAATCAGAACCCTTGAAAAAGCCACGTGACGAAATGTTGTAGAATGAGTGTTGGCTTTTTTTCCGGCGAAAAGTCGTAGCGACGCCATTTCACCTTTAGGTACGTCGTTTCGTTTGGACAAATTTGACAAAAACGTTTTTATATTTTTTTTTATTTGCAACTACGAGGTTTCCTATCAGGACGAGTTGTCGTACCTCATAAAAATGACAAAACTGTGGTGACAAAATATCGTATCTACCATGTCTGACTGTCAGTATGACTTATCAGTATGACTTACGCGTCTACGGCTTACACCGTATTTTGCAGCTTCATTTGTTTGGTATTTTTACAGAATTTCAATTTCTAAAACATCGTTATACAAAAAAAATGAGACGTTTTTTTCTCTCTCCTGAAAAGTTGGCATTTTGTAGCTACGAGGTTTGAGAACGACAGCGACGTTATGATACATACAAAATAAAACATGTAATAATAATCAAGTTATATTGGATGAAAAATATTTAAACATCAAAGTGACTATATAAATGGAATGCATTATATTGTCAATAGCAAGAAACGATGCTTAATAAGACATGTTTATTTCCCCCATCAAATGGGGGAGATAATATCCATCAGCTCCCAGTCAGTATGTTAGTCCGCAGTTACACTTGGTTTAATTTAGAATATTGAGATTTGTCATTGTAAAGCTTTAATTTATCTTTTGGTTAGACTTCTATTGACTTTAGTTTAGTAAACTAAAGGTCACTTTCACAGAGATAGCTTATGTAACACGATTTTTTATGTAAATAATCAGTTTGAGTATTACAAGTACTTAACATATAACCTTTTTAATACCTAGGTGTTTTGAACTTTTACTTGGGGTAAAAACTGTCTAAAATTGCATTATGAGTAGCAACATATACTGTCGCACCGACTTTTTTATATCGCAAGGTTGAAGCTAAAATCGAAAGCAACACTTACTGTCGCATAACCTTCGTACGCTATATGTCGCATCTTTACGCAATAAATTGATGTGGAGCTATATTGCGCAACATCAATGGTAAATAACGCACGCGTTCACAAACCAAATTGTGTAGTACAGTTGGATTGTGATAACTAGAGCAATCGAAACCTCAAGATGTAAAATACAATTGATGTTAACCAGAGTTATACAATTATCTGTAGTAATATTCACTTGTCCTGCGATTGAATAGTCCGCCAGCATAAATCATGAAAACTATTTACTTTATAAATCGATATTGAGTAAAATAAGAATTGTAATTAAATTAAACATATTTCATATGCTGTTTTCATTTGATATATAGTAATTAAAAATTAACTGCGTAGTTTATGGTCACATTCAGCATTGAACTTGTGTTTGCACGTCCGAAAATCCCCAAAATGTGTGTACATTACTCTTCGTTCAAAACTGAATGAACTAACTATGTACATGAATGAAAAGGAATACATTACGTCTGCGACAATTGTTGATACAAGTATGGCCATTTTTTATTACAGAAAAATTAGTTGTAGAAAATATTGCTTTCAAGTCCGTTTCAAATATTGTGTAAATTTTGTTCAAGCAATAAGAGCTGTATGACTTTGGTGCGAAGGTGGTCGCAGATGAAATAGTTTTGACAAACTATGGCCCTTTGTCATTTTTTATGCGATACATATAGTTACACAATGTTTGTCTGCTCTTGACAGATTTCGATCAAATTGTATTTTAACCAGTATGTGCAGATGATAACTATTAGTAAGGCATATTTACTGCGACAAGCTTAGACATAATCCTGGACCTGACAGATTAAATCTATGCGCTGGTTGATTGTCAACGCTTACAACTTTGATTATCAACGCATTCGTCTTTGCGCATAGACATTTATATGGGATTTTTCAACGTACATACAAAGGCCTAAACATTTACATTACATAAACACATTCTATCATAAATAAGAAGTCACAAACATCAATAAAACATATTGTACGATATTTACCCAAAATGTGTAATACTCAATAAAACCAATAACTTATCGACAGCAATATTTGTATACAGTATGATAACTCACACAATAAATATAAGATAATACTTCTGCTTGAAACAATGATTTGTTTTCCTTAATCCAAATGCTTAATTTACTAAATGACCAAGGTCAACACATCTAAATTAGGCTCATATATGTTGTTTCTGCCCACTATCAACTCAAATCAAAAAATGAAGATAGCTCGGTCTTGTTCCGTTATTTTTTTTGTAATACATGTTACATGTTCTTATCTTACAAAGACGAACGTTTAAATCCATCAAGACATAATTAGAAAACTACTTTGTCTAATTAACAACGCACGCGATTCAAATGTGTTGAAGAAGTCAACTTACACAAAATAATATAAGTCCTGTAAACATAATGCATAAACATTACATACACAAAATAATATAAGTCCTGTAAACATAATGAATAAACATTACATAAAATATTTCACTTTAAAATAGCAAAACATGTGCATTCGCGCCACCTCCTATTCTGAGCGCCCCCTCATTGGCATTGGCTCCATCTCTTTTTGAAAAATACAAATGTATTTATTAGATCGGCGAGAAGCCTAGGTTTTTGTGCTCGCATTAAGTTGTACAGGTTCAAGCAAACGTTTTATGTAAAGAGCGATGTAATTGGCTGTCACAACTTATAAAGATCATCTTGTTTTCAAATGGGTTGTGATTGGATTTGTCGGTACACATTTGGATGAATGTATAATCGCTGAATCGCACTACATTTGCCGGTTTTCTAAATAATGCGAAATATGTTGAAAAAACCCATATAAAACCTAATCACCCCAAATAATTATCAGTTAAATTTCAAAATATCCGGCCTAAGAGCCACCTCTGAACTAGCATTGGCTCATGTATTAATGCATCTCAAAAAGAGTTGGCGCACGTGATTAACTATATTCCTGTCATGAATGAAATTCGCCGGATACACTCTTTGGACCTTTGATTTTTAATTGTGCGCTTTCAGTAGGTTACATTGAGATTTTAGATGGCATCTAGTCCATTGAATGTAAAAAGGAAATCAAAGTCGATTAATAATTTGGTGTTCCTATGCCTTTTAACAGTGTTCATGATTGTTTCTTCAGTGCCGTTATTATAAAAAAATCACTATCTGTTTTGATGGGAATGGCGTGGGTGTATGTGACCGAGTCTCTGTGCACGAACAAAGTAAACATTACCAGGGTCAATCTCATTGTTATTCAACAGGTCTTAAATTGTTTGTTACTGAGTCTCTGTGGACAAGCAATGAAGAAATAACTATGGTCATCATCATTATTCTTTAAAAAGTATATAATTATGTTATTGCAGTTTTCTCCGTATTCCTCAATAAACCCCCTTAATATCAGGTTGTTCCGTCTTGATCTTGCTTCGATAACGATCGATGTATATGCAAGGGTCTTTTTAGTCAGACTGAACATTCGCGGTAAATGCATCTTCAGTAAGCTGTTCATTGATGTTTATTGCATATGTACTACAATTAAACTGCAATTCATTTGCTCGTTCTGGATGAAGCACAGTTCATCAAACATGTGATTCAAAATGTCATATAATGAACTGTTGATATACTCTTGCTTTGACATGCTCTGAGATGACGATTTGCTTTGTTGTTTGTTTTCTCGGTCCTCAATGGCACTAAACCGGTTTTCCGCGTGCATGGACAATCGTCAAATTCTATGTTTCTTTCCATTTTGGTTAAGTACACACACATATTTACAGTTTAGGTACCACGTAGGTCTATAAATATTCGCAAGTATGTTTTTTTAAATCTCAGAATAGAAATAAATAGTTATTTTACGCTAGAACTTTCCACGATATAGACACTGCATCACATGAACGGAAGTAACATTAAATAATTGACATTTTGCATGGACGATGATCGCTCCGCCAACTTAGTCACGTGACTTAGCGGTTATAAAACCTAGTTTATGTAACACCAAATTGGCTTCTTTGCTTATAAATTGCAGAGCAACAAAACGGTTCCATCGATACATTTTTAATAAAATAGTATCGTAAAATAGTGTTTAATTGTTTTTGACATGACAATCGATTTATAACGTTGATTTTGTTAAGTCACGCAAATACCAATATTCCCTATTAGTTTACATATACACGTGATATATTTCATAATTAATATAGCTTATATGACATTTTCAGTTTCTGAAATAAATTATTTTTGGTATAAGGGGTATATTGGGTAATTTTGTAATTCTACACATTGAAGCTTCAACTCGCACTTGTCAAGGCCACATTTCCACGTCGTTGGAAATTGTACATATTAAATTCTTCTAATTTATTTATCTAGATACCGACTTTCCGAGTTTCATAAACCTTATTTACATTGATTCTTTATATTTCTTTATCATTGTTTCGACAAAATATAAGAAACTCGTTGAATACATGAGAACTAGGCATTCGACTCGTCTAGAAAATGTTCGACAGGTCGTTATCAACCGGCGCGCAAGATTTATCGATCGCAGATTGGTCGATCGATATTTAGATAATATTCTGATTGACACTGGCGAGATGACAATCGACATGCGTTACTTTGTATGGCTTCTATAAACAAATATCAAATATTAAAGATAATTCTGGATTTTGGTGAAAATACCGTCGATATACCCGTTTGCGCACATTCATGAAAAAATAAAAATAAATATACTCATAAATGCATACATAGCCAGTATATATACTATATTTGAGTTACATTCTTCAAAGGTCAATTTAATAATGGTATGAATTTCGACAATGTTCAGAAAAATCGTAATGCTATGATTTAACATGTGCACAGACGGGTCCCATATTTCACTTTGGATAACGAACTAAGAAGACAAAGCTACCATATATGCGGACATACTAATTAAACAGTAGAATTATTATTACGTCGAAAAATAACGGTTATTTAGTGTTATAAATCAATTATATGGACATGTTATTTATATATGGGTGGTGAATAGTTAAGTATACTGGACACTTGCTATTGCAAAAACGGAGTGAGAAGCAGTGAGTTAATGAGAAAATTATTTCTCAGTTGTGTAGGGAATTGATGTGCGCACAGCTAACAGCCATGTATTGATTTCAATAGTTATTATAATGTATTTGTAAAAGCCTATTGATTATTATATTTGTCATAATATATATGAATGTCATTGTTGTAATATCCACTCACTCCGTAACAAGACCTATCAGTATCATACCAAATGTGTGTTTGCCTCGTAAGTTAACAAATAAACACAGCAATCGATACACTATGTGAAGTTATAGCACGTGCACACAAAGTTATCACTAAAATACGGTTGAAAACGGCTTAATATCCAAAAACCTACACAAGTTGAAGATATTTCAGTATCAGAATATGCATGTGTATAATTATGGCGAGGCGATTTTTGTGCCTAGTAACATTAGTTTCTAAAAACAATACAAAACACAAACTTAACACCTTCCTATTGAATACGAATCCGTTGAACCATAGTGATTCTCACCCTTGACACAGTCAAATTATACTGTACTCAAGGACCCATTCTGCTAAATGAAAAAAGTAAGCTATTTGATAGGCATCACATACCTTAATTTATATTTTACAGTAAAAGTATAATTGCGTCAAACAATAATACAGTTTTCATCGTAAATTGACAACATAACAACTCAGTTGGATGAGTTTAACAAGATATATACTTTAGGTTTGAGTTGAGTGACTGAAAACTCAGGAAAATGTATGTGTACATATTGGTTAGCAAATCTGAAACACTCGTTTGTATGTTGTGTTTAACAGAGTGATGCTATCGCATTCACCATGAATTATTTCTTGATTCGCAATGATGTAGAAGTTATTGAAGCGTTACTTCAACTGGATGTCGACATGAATTCAGCGTGGATAGACGCTCGGCAATACATTGAATTATGTAAGGTAAGTCAAATGGCTAGTAGTTATGAGTATTGATTAATTTATATTCGCTTTCGTGATATTTATTTATTTTCCAACAAAGTTGTGAGCCAGTTTGTATCAGCCTGTCTTGTTTATTTATCCCATACATACATCCCACAATAATGGGGACAATATATATTGTATAGTATTTAAAATTTGCCAGCGCTAAGTGAACACGTGTTTTGTTCATGATTGCGCCTGACACTAATTTCTTGTTAGAATCTGGGAAATCGAAGACGAACAAGGAAACATAAGATCGAAATTTCATACTTAAAGCGGGTATATACGATTTATTATATGTGTTTAATTGTAATATATTGATAAAATATGTTACAATAACACAAAATAGGCAAGAAAAATTATACATCAAAGCCGAATTTCATAAAATGCAGCAAAGACAAATTAGCGCCCCGAGCCGATAGTGACGTGCATATTTTCCTACAATAACCGAAGCATTCGTCTTTGTATTATAAACCGTTAAACTACGAGGGGTGTTCAGAAGTTCGTGGATTTTCGCTATAACTTATTAGTTTGCTGGTAAAAGTCAATGAAATTTACATATTATACAAACCAATTACCACGGACTTTATATATAAGCTAAAAATGCATGAATTCCATAAAGCGCGTTTGAAACGCGTTGCCATAGAGACCTCAGTAACGACATGCGGCGCACGCGTGTATTTTATTATAAGTATGAGCGTTACGCGAATTTAAATTTGGTTTAAATGTCGTTGATAAACAGAATTTACGGCAAATTTTACGTTACAACGCCTAAGTCCTCCTTACAGCCCGGATTTGGCCCCTATGGACTTCCGCGTCTTCCCGGAAGTTAAATCACGGTTGCGCGGTATTCGCTTTGCAAGTAAACAGGAACCTACAGTTGCAGCAAAGCGAATCGTGTCGTCTTTTGACGCTGACTGGTATAGAGACACTTTTGACAAGTGGATTTCCCGACACATAAAGTGCATTCGCGTTGGAGGTGATTATGTGAAAAAGATTTGACAGTTGTTAACTTCATAACGTCATTGACGTTGAACAGAAACGTTACACGTGCGTCGGTGTGCGCATTGTGCACATGTTTAAATCTCTGATATATATTTATTGTTTTATGTATTTCCATGATATTTGGAGAGTAGATTTGGAAAGGACGAAATATTCTTAACATGCTATTTGTTTTTCCATTTATGTTACCAAATGAAAGTTATAGCGAAAATCCACGAACTTCTGGAACACCCCTCGTAAGTTTAGATGCACATCGTACATGTATGGTATACATGCTGGCGAATTCGGCTGTACAGCCGTTTTCAGTTTCAGAATAAAATATCTGGCTTATTTCGCATTTTTCGACACATGTTCTTCTTAACTTTTATTTTAATTTATATTGAAATATATATATAATTTTTTTACACAGTTTATATAAATTCATAAATATTTGACAAAATCGTATATACCCGCTTTAAGATTATGGGTGTGCAACTCCATTAACCCAACGTAAAAACTTATATCAACGTCAATGTGCACGTCACGTGAATGTAGAATCTCCACGATCATGAAATTGTGAACGTTGTCGGCTGCCAATTTCAAATCCCAACTTCGATATTCGCGATTGCTAAAATTCCAAGGTTTATTCAACAAAACTAAAGATTTAAGAAGTCTTAACCTACACAAAAACCTGTGAAACAATTTTCAATCTTGAAACGGTTATGTACGTTTTATGTTTTATTTTGATATTTCAGGATGTTAATGATGGAGTGCTGAATCGTTTGAAGGCAAATATAAAGGTAATTATATCTATGTGTCATTTTTACTCGTTCATGCATTTGAAATGATAATGTTCTGTTAAATTTGTCCAGTCATCACGTTCTTTCGCAAACAAGGGACGAATTTAATATAGTACATATTATTAGTTTTTGTAGATGAATAAAATTGCAAATTTTTGAATATTCTTATCATACGAACACCACACTTAGTGTTTAATTACTTTGGAAATTTGACTCTACTTTATACGTGCATCGATGCTTTTTTCCAATAAATTGCCTTTTAACATTTGTTCAATTGTAATTGATTATTGAATATTTTACGTTTAATATAAGACAATCAGCCCATGCAATTGAATGATACTTGTATAATTTAACTTAAAACAGGTGTGGTTGGTAGCCATGACTAGATGCTAGAAATTAAATTTGTGCAAATTCAGCAGTAAGCCATTAATTCACGTCGCGTATATATATGACTTCATTCCCATAAAATATTACCGGTATACATAATCTAAATGTACTTGTATAAACAGGTTATTGACTAGAGGACCATTAAATTTACCAGGCACACACTGTCAGAATAGTATACCGCGGCAATAAGCCTGTCTACTAGTGCATCTGATATTAAAATATTTCATTGACATTTGTAAACAGTAATATTAGCTTGGGTTTTAATTGTAACAGTAACATTTGTTACAATGTTCCTTTGCGAGACGTTTGTGCAGTGTGTGTACATTTGTATGTATAAGGGCAATATAACGAATCAAAGCCATTAAACATTACGAAATACTGCCCATTTGTTTTAAAAAAAAGTGCTTAAGATGGTAACACAAATTTATATAGTGAATAAGTTTACAACAGATCATTATCAATACTTATTGTCGTTAAACAATTTGTTGTTTACTATTTGAATCTACAATGTATCAATATTACACATCATTTTCAACTATTCAATACTATAAACTTAGGAAGCGTATATAGTATACCCCAATAATATGGTCATGCCGGATTAATTTATATCGGCTTTCGGTTAAGTAACATGGTATGTCGACATAGTTTTGGCTTGCATCCACTTAATTTTACTCGCCATAACGACATTTAGTTAAAGTCTCAACATAAATGTTTCCGGCTTATCCCGAAAACATATTTGGTCGACATGATCTAAGTCGACAAATCAACATAAATTGTTGTTTATTGTTTATGGATATTGTAACGGTCGGTTGGCTGCGGTAAGATTTAACCCTGCTAAGATAATAATCAATATAGATTGACCGCAGTAAGAGGCTACTTTTTTCAATTAAGATATGAATATAATGAATAGGTTGTATTCATCATGACGCGTTATTCGTTTTTCTTCATTATTGAAATATCAAAAAGAAAAAGAAGCTGTAAGAAGCTCTATGTTATACTATACTATGATTGGTCTCTATAAAATTGTATTTGCAGGACATACCCATGGTTTCGTCGTTACTGCAGAAAGTGAAGGCGCGCCCATTGCAAGGCAAAGTCAATGGTAATATACAATTGAAATTCTTAAACTTAATTTGTATCATTCCACTACGATGATATCTGCCTGGTATAAAACTGCCTCTTGTTTGTATTTTTATATCACGCCAACGGGGTCCAAATCAGTAACTGTTTGAAGTAGGACAAACTGTTTGGAATCAACAATAAAGTCATGCTTTAGATTAACGAAACTCAGATTCACAAAACAAACAGGTCGATATCATTATTTATTATTTTGAGGAAAAAATCAATATAAACATAAATAAATGTTTTAAATATATTTAACACACGTGCAAATGACGTCATGATTTTCACCTCCAATGTCATAGAACATATTAATTCCTGATAAAAGCAAGCGTCGTGTCGATTCTATTTTAATATTTCTTTTAAAATGTTAACGCAGAGGTTTGATAAACGTAACGCAGATTTCCGCCATTTCGTTTTGCAATATACCAGGCTCCGTAAGAATACAAAAACGGCTCGGAAAAAATCTCCGTCATTTTGTTGTAAGTATCCCCTGAAATATTACCGTATTATGGGGAAGTAACATGTTATTCTCTAGTTAATTAAATTAATATGTCCTGTTTGCATGGGGCACTTCTCTTTCACGAAATATTCGCCAAGGCAGTATGCGATTTCTTGCAAATAAATACTTGAAATTCTATTTTATATATTTCGTTTGAAAATTAACAATTAATATACAAAAACTGGTGTCGGTTCTAAAAGAATAGTGATCTTCAGCCAATCGTTGTGCAACGCTTCGAGTACGACAATTCACTCTTTACATTGATGCCTTCCACTGCACCCGCCGCTTGTTTAAGATGGTCTCGGGTGAGAAAGAGAGAGAGGTATACGACGTGCGAAAATTGTCCTCACTGAAATCTAAGTCATCGCGAAAGCATCAATTTCATCATCGCATTTGAAGGCCCTTAGCCGACGTGGAGAAGAAATGGAGTCCGGAAACCCACTAATAGTCTAAGCAGCCCTTATTCGGAAGGCATAAGTGGTTGAAACAAAAAGAACACAAATACAACGGGAAAATTCTTATCAAATAGGGCGCATGGATTGATTGTGCACGTACGTCTGGCCAGTAACAAAAGACCACATAGAACAACAGCCCTGCTAGGGAACGAGCTCAACAAATACGGAATTGGCATCGCAGCCCTAAATGAGACTAAGCTTGCAGGAGACGAGCTTTTTGAAAGAGGCTCTGGATACACCTTCTTCTGCATTTGTAGACCTATCAAGAAACGGCGTAATGTAGGCGTAGGTTTTGCAATGAAAACTTCGCGTGTTTGAAAGATTATTGGACTTATCAAGGTTGTTAAGGAAAGGCGTATGTCTATGAAACTCCTATTGTTGGCTGAAAGGAAGAATCTTACCGTTACAAGCGCCTAAGCTCATATCATGACTTACTCAGAAGAAGTCAAGACACATTTCTACGAAGATATTCAAACCTTCATTACCGACGTTCCAGCATGCTTGAGACCCAGAAAGATGTACGCCTACTCTCCAATGGCAGTGCGCCGAGTACTGACGCTATCCCAGGTAAGACCTACAAGGAGGGAACGACAGCATTTACTGCCAGGCTCCATCAGATGTTTCTTCTTAAGTGGGAGAAAGAGACGATTTCCAAGGCATTCAAAAACACTTCTATTATGCATGTGTACAAGCGCAAATGAAACACAAAGGTTATCGATAACCACATAGACCTACCCCTGCTCCCTGTTGCAGGGAAAATCCTTCCAGTATCTTGCGTAATCGCCTGTTTGCTCATATTTACAATAGCCTCTTACCTTAAAGTCATTGGGTTTCAGCAAGAAACGAGGAGCCATCGAGTTTGCTGCTAGGCAGCATCAAGAAAAGTTGCATGAGCAAAACACTAACTTGTTCTCCAACTATGACAATTTTTTGACACTGTAAGCAGAGAGGGTCAGTTGAAGATATAAGCCAAGAACGGATGCCAAAGGAAATGAATTGCCACCAATGAATGGAAACCAGAGTCCAGGACAGCGAAGGTTCATCTAACACATTTCCTGTTACAAACGGGGTCAAGCAAGGCTGCGCCCTGGCCCAGATACTGTTCAGCATCATGTTTTCCGCAATGCTCACAAACGCTCCTTCAGAGACCAGGATGTTGATGTCAATCTGAGATACCGCATAGATTATTCAACTTTTCAACCATCAGAAGCTCCAGGCAAATACCAAGACAACAGCATAGATCTGCTGTTAACTGATGATTGTGCCCTTAACGCTGTCTCAGAAGCCGATATGCAATAATGAGTTGACATGTTTTATAGGACCTGCGTATTTTTTTGTCTTACCATCAGCACACATAAATCTTTAATAAGCACAGGCATGAAAAACCGTGCGTGGGTTATGACATGTGTATGGTCAGATACTAAACAAAGAGGATCGCTTCACGTATCGTGCATTAGACTCTCGCATAATGTTACAATCGATAAAAAAGTAAACATTTGCATAGTCTTAGCCAGCTTAACCTTGAGAAGACTATATTGGAATGATTGGAGAAAAAGAGGCACCAACACCCAGACCAAGCTGAAATTATTTAGCGCAACAATGCTCCCTATGATGATCTATGCATCTGAAACATGAAAAGTATGTCAACCCCATGATGGGAAAAAGAACCATTTTCACACAAGTCTAAGGAAGGTTCTTCAGATTCGGTTTCAAGACACAGAGGTTTTGACTAAGGAAGGTCTGCCTGCTCTGGGAACGTAACCTGACTAGAGGCTGCCTTCAATAATGTTCTATGGAAGTTTGCAGGATAAACAGCGGTCCCAAAACCAAAACGCTTCGAATGCACAATAAACGCCTCACTAAAAGTCCGGCATTAGGCACCAGGCACAAATGATTGCACTTACTGACGCTATTTCATCTTCAAAGGCGTCAAGACGTGTGAGGCGAATATTACAACTGCCAACCCACATGGAGACGTCCCGCTTATTTCTCATTAGTACAACTACGTTCTGCCCCAAGATCGGCCTGATCAAACATTCAAATATAGTTTTGTTTAATACCGCACTTATTTTTTAACAAAACGTATATATGTGTTTATCGTCGTAAAAACGTATTTAATAAATTATATATCATCAGATAAAAAAACTTAGTATACTTATGAAAATGACAAGTGTAAACGTTAAGTGATCATTAAAGCTACACATTGTTGCACAACAAGTCACATTTATTATATTATTTGAATGATTTTTATAAAAGAAAGTTTGTGCATATAATTTAAGTGCAAATGTAACCATGTTTGAAATGACAGTGTCTTTTAACCTTAAATAAAATTGTATTTAATATATACTAATTGTTCAAAAGGTAGAGTTTTCGAATACTTGGTTTACATATATCACACACGTTTTAAAATTCATATTGGCGAATTATGATTCATATATTGGAAAGACATGATTTATCTAAAATTATGTTATTTATCTTCAAGAATTTACAGGTACTTTTCATTCACATAGTATTGCAAAACGTCTTGTTAATAACAAAATGTATAAATAATAAAGATTACTCTCAAAAAGGCATAAATACTACAAACAATATGCATTAACTGATTAAAATATTACATCATGTGGTATGTTATATATTTATCGTTCGGATCTTAGTTTTTCGGCAACAATCAAGGTATGATGAGATACTGATGTAAACCATTTATTCACTTTTTAAAAAATGTTTTTAAGTGCTCTTCATTTATTAAGTTTCTAGCTTGAAATTGTATTTATATCGTGTTTTCAACGAAGCACAAACTATGAAATACGCTCTTTATTGTTCGGTACTAATGACTAAACAATACGTTATCGTCACAGCGGGTCTTGGTGAGATTATGGCTGCATAGAGCGTAGGTTACCTCGACAACTTTCCTTCTCACCACCACCAACGACAGCAAGTAGATGTAATGTTATTATACAATAAACAGAACACAAGTATTGGTTTGGATTAATTGATATTTTCGATTTGTCGGTGGCTATAGATATTGCTTTATCATAAACCGATTGTATTAATTAAATAACACAAATTCGGTTACACTATCATAAATCAATCATAGTTTATCATAAACTGTACTTCGTTATTTAGTTAAAACACTGTTAGATAAAGTTAGTTACACAATGTAAGTCCTGTTTAAAAGCAACATAATGTTTCAAACAAAAACATATTATAATTGAAGAATATATATTGACATGCATTTAAAAAAGCATATTTGCATACAATAGCTACTGAAAACGAAATAGTTTAAACAACAGACAGACACTGGAACATGCAAATCAATTTAGACCATTTGAACATTGTCGTATGGTTTTGTTGAAGGATCTTTAGTTTGGAGGTTTAACATGGGCTTTCATTTGTCAATATTGGCGAACGTCAGTTTCTCCTTAATGACCAAAGAAACTTCCGAGAAAATCAAAAAAAAATGTATTAGACGAAGCGTTTGCACTGGATACAATTTAATCTATTTTGGGTCGGATTTGGTGCTATACTCAACAGGCAAAAATAACATCTTTGCAAACTGCTATCAGTTTAGTAGACGAATTTAATTGTTAATATATAATAACATAACACCGTTTATTTGGATATGTCTTTACAACACTATTGTCAAATAACTTGATGCGCATTTTCCAGTATATATTAACAATAAAAATAAAGTCACATTTAAGGAGACAATTAAAAATAAAAAAACACTTGTGCTGTAATATGCGACAAGGAAGCAGTTGTCTATATAATACAGGACAACACATACAACTTCACATGTACTATAAAATGATTAAATATTGGGTCACCGCTTTTCGAGACATTCGTGGTTTATGCCAGTCTATAGCATGTCTAGCCTCTCACTTAGCTCAGTCATGTAAAAGTAGCATGATCACGTTTTGATTATTTTTAAAAATAAAAAAAGTATAATTAATTCCAACCAATTAAGAGTCCACACCATCCTTGAATTTGCGTGTGTATTCTTGGTGACCCAATATTATCACACTCGTGAGAATGCTCAATTCAGCGAGATAACGTGATGACTCTTTGGACGTAAAGTGTGATTAAGAAATGTAATTAGCATGGGGACACATTTTTGTTTCCTTATCGACTTAAAGACCGCATAAACTTTTTTATCCTACAACCGCATGGATATCTGCCTGATATACCGTTGCCTGATTATATCACGGTCAACAGGAAGTTCTAATATCAGTCAATGTTTGGAGTAACGTGGGATTTGCAATAAAGTCAATAATTTCTATCAACACGAATCAGGTTCAACAAAACAAACAATTTGATACCAAAAACGTTTATATTCTTTTCTAGTTTTAAGTCCTAAATCACAAAAACGTTTATTTAAAAAAAAATCACCGAAGCCCGCACTACATAAGTTAAATGACGTCATCAATTTGACAATAAATCTTGAATATCGATATAGTCATTGCACTGGCAAGTGTTGCACAGAAAGTCAAGAAAAATGATAACTGGATACTTATTCACAACTATTTAATTAAACGAGTTAACACGATTATGCCAATATTGACACCATCATCAAAATGTCAATTTCAATACACATCTCCAAAATGGCGTCTCCAAACTATTCGGTGAAACGTGTTCTTCGATTAAATTTGTCGCTGCAGTCCATTCCTGATCTCCAATTCAAGACGTTTATAATTAAAGCGGTCGTACTCTTCCCATTCGTAGTGCATACAACTTTTTTTCTCTATACGATGTTTAAAATAAGCGAATATTCGTGTCGTCTTTTCGAACGCCGTTGCTACATGTATGTCAACGTGTAACATCCGGATTAGCAAAATAAGCGGGGATCCGTACATTTTAAATATAAACAAAATAATTGTTTTGCATATTTTTATGAAAATGTGGTATGATAAACAGAAAAACAGGTTACTGTCCCATCGTTTTGTAATATATCAGGCTCGGCACGAATAAAATAACAGCTCGGCAAGCCTCGCCGTTATATTATTCTTAGCCTCGCCTGATATATTACAAAACGATGGGACAGTAACCTGTTATTCTCTATGTCTCAACAATTAAAACACATATGTTTGTTTAAATTTGAGTTGAAATAAACCTTTATGAATGAAGCCCCTCTATACTCGGTATTGGTTGTTGAGAATTGACGTAAAATAATCGATACGCTGCTTCTAATGAACGGGAGGAAAACTGCATATTCCTAGAAATTATTGAGAGAAGTAATTTTCGAATAATATACACCAAAATGAAATTGTGTGCACACGTTTCTAACGCCTGATCTTGATAAATAAAAATCAGTTATGTTTGAATAAGAAACACGCTGCAACACGAAATGAAATGCTGCTTATTTAATGTCCTATACAATAATGGTTCATATTGTCCAAAAATATGATGGCCTCGTTCTTAATCTCATTAATAAAGGAGGGGATTTCCGGTAAAGTCTACCATCATAATACCCCAAACGTTTTCAATAAGGTTTAGATCAGGACTATTGCAAGGTCATGCGTGAATTGTTACATTGTTGTCTTCAATTTACTATGCGGTGAGCTTAGGAACGCTGTCATGCTTTAGAACCCATTCATCGTTAGAATAGAGGTGAGCTGTTGGCGACATCTATTACTCTAGTATGTGGCTTGTTCGGGTTTGCTCCTATGAATGATATTCTTTCTCAGATGTGGAATATTGAGATGTGATACCCTTGTATTAAGGCCAAATATAGTTTTTGCCCAGGTCTTGAGCGTGATAGGGTACAGCCAGACTCAACTTTCATCTGTAAAAACATGTTGTTCCAGTAGAAGTTATTGTTCTGTAAGCACAATGTTTGAACTTTTGAAGGCAGAACTTTGCCCACTTCAAGCTATGACGCTCATGAATCATTAGTAAAGTTTTAACTGCCCCTTAAAGGAAATTGTTGTAAAATTATTTATAGAAATTCTATACTTATCATTTCGGTGTGAAATACATGTATATACATGTAGTTTGCCGAATGTTGAGCCTGAAAATCAAAATATATTCACAATAATACACAGGCAATCATACACAGACGAGTATGTTAATTATTATCGGACACATCCCTCACTTTGACCTTCATGAACAATGCGGAGGTCTCTATATTGTAACTATTTGACAAAATAAACCCTGCATAATCAGAAGAGTTCACAATTCACAATACCTTTCAGAAGAATTGAGGTGTGACCGCGGCAGTCTTTTTAAATGGAAGACCCGGGTTCGAACGACAGAGTGACCAGGAAAATCAAATAAACACCAACACATTTAAAAAATTGTATAATGAATTTATATATTTAATTGATTTTTCTCAATACTTAATATAATCAGAACATAATTAAAGTGATACCTCACTTACATTCGCGCATTGCTGAACCGCAAATCAAATTTATTAAATATAGTAAACCTGTGAAATATTTTGTTTATAATTACAACTCCGTCACTAACGATGTGGATGTCTTAGATAAATGCCTATTCGCTTTCGAATGTGCTAGTTTAAAATGTGCTATTAAATTATGCTTTCTTCAAAAGTTATTTTTGAAACGTTGAGGAAAACATGTACAGCGCATCGCACTTCAATACATATGATTTTTCAGGAGTATACGCTCATTCAAAAAAAACATTGATTGTGTTTGGCCGTAAATTACAAAACATAAATGAATTGTTTTCCATTACATTTTGAGAGTCCTATACAAGTTGGACGAGATTAGGTTGTTGTTTTGTTCTCTATTGCATTTTAGATAATGAATGTATAGACATCAACAACTATCCGACAAATTTGTAAAGAAATTATAGCGTTTCCTACGTAAAGTTTTTTTTTATTAACTTTTAATGAGTCCTATGAGGCATCATTTAGGTTTTAAAATGCAAACACATCATAAAGTATCGTACGCTTTCCCAGTATAGTTAGGTATTGTTCTTGTTAATTAGCCAAATGTGCGCTGTTTCTCATTGACAGACGGCACAATAATTTGCGGATTTTACAATAGTCAGTATGTCGACTGTTTGCACGCGAATTATTTGATAATATGTTTTAACGTTCTGTCGAATGTTCAGATTTAAATAATAATGTGTATTTATTTCAGGGCGTCTTTAGCAAGGGTCTTATATTGTCCCCTACCCCAAGAGAAAAGCCACGTCCCTAGGAGATTGTTTTAAATGATGCAATTTTCCCCATATTTCAAGCTTGATTTAGGAATTTTGTTCCCCTTGTTCAGTTGTATCGATATTTTTCCCCGAAAAGGAAGGCCAGGCATTTTGCAAAAATCATGAATGAATGCCATATATTTGTTTAAAAAAATCCTGGGCTGATAATTTATACTGGATAATTTTGATTTGTGTAACATAGAAACATAGTTTTAAAACATTTGCTTTAATACTTACTATACATTACTTGCAGCGTTATATTTTCTTAATCTTTTTAAAAAGACTCAAGAGTGCCCGATTTGTACAGGAACAAGTGTTGGCTTACAGAATGCACATTTAAAGCGAAATTTGTTGCCGACCAAATGGCATTGGCTTTTGTCACAAAAACAGCAAGAGTGATGTATCTGAAATATAATAAAATGTTGTATGTTAAGATACATGTACATAACCCTTCATGCCAGGATTATATTGTTGTTGCTTTGATGCATATGACACCGTTCAGTATTTTCTTTTGCATTTTTTAAAGAAGAGCCGTTGTAATATAAGAAACATGTTAATTTTTTTAATTTATAACTTGTTTGTTTTATGATCAATTAGTGCTAAGTTCGGAATTAAGTACGCATTTCAACCGGTTTCAACCAAAAAGAATAGCTTTGATAATTTCAAGTCAATTAATGCCCTTGTGGTCCAAACTGGTCACGCCCTGGTGGTCATATTATTAATATAGACTTATATAGTAAATAGCACGTGTTATAGTCTGATCGGAAACCGACATGTTCAGTGCTCTTATATTTGGTTTATAACACCAACTAGTGGTATTCTATGAAGATTATTCAAATCCTGGGGTCAACATTACATATAGATGAAACGTAATTATTATTATTATACCGGATTTATATAGCGCCCTTTTCATACAAGAGTGCACGTTCAAAGGCGCTTTATAACAATAATAACAATATTTCGTACACTTAATATGTTGAAAAATGTATAAAGACATATTGCTGACCTGATAATTTAATATTTTCAATAAAAGGACCATATTTATATTTATACTAATATATTGTTGGTTTTTGGATGTACGTTTGATTAAAACCGCGCGTTAGGTATGTAATTAATGTTAAGCTAGAATTAAAAGCGGTCTGAATCCCAATTGCTTTGCATTGACTGTTGCAAGGCGCTTAACCAAGTTAATGTATTTTATGAAGATAGTTCGTGTTATATTATAAAGGTTGTGGATTGAAACGGAAATTTATCTCTTGAGATAGTTTATGGAGTTTCGTTTGCGAAATAGTAAAAACCAAAGGGTGATATGTATATAGATAACTCTTTAGTACATTAAACTAATTTAAGCAAATATCTGGAACCACAAATCGCATAGCTTGTTATTTTGGAACATGAAACAAAGGTCTTGTACAAAGTTTGCCTGTATATATATATATATATAAATATATATATATATATAAATATATATATATATATATATATATATATATATATATATATATATATATATATATATATATATATATCTATATATATATATATATATATATATATATATATATATATTTATATTAAACACAACCAGGAAAAGACCGTCAGTGAGATATACGTTCAGTAACTGATTGTGGGATATACACCCTCAGTAATGTAATACCCCATACACTATCAGTTACTTACGGTGTACTGTGTACTCAAAGTGTTATATAGACAATTTGTCACTAACTTTTCAGAATGTATAAGCCATTGGCTATAAGAATTGTTAGTCGAATAATGTGTCAATATTTAAAATTTTCACATATATCTGTACACATATGACGTAAACGTAGCGGAGGATTCATTAATACAAATACATGTAAAAGTATTCGCATATAAAAAACCATGTGGCTTGATTTTCAGTAAATGACAAAAGATGTTATCCCACTTTTACAGCGAAATCGGTTGATTAAAGCCCCGTTGATTAAATTTCATCTATAATCAACGGCAAGGCTATAATCAATGGCACGAAATGACGTCATCAACTGCCGAACCGGGACTACTTTTTCCCACGCACCTCGTCACCTGTATTTGCCAAGTGCATCAATAATAAAAACAATCTCAAATGTTTGTCAATCTTAATGACCTTAAAACAAAGGAAAGTAGCAAAAAACGAGTTTTTTGTCATTTATTGTCATTAAAACCTAGTATTAGGTAAATTTAACACTATGCAAATAGGTTCTGTTGTTGTTGCTCCCCTTTGAAGAAGTCAGTTCGAGTTGCTCCCCTGTGACCGTAGAAAACAATCGTCTGGACCAAGAAATCCTGTGTTCATTTACAAGATGTACTCGGATATGCGTCCATCTGATTTTTCTTTAAAGCATCTTTTCTACTTGGCAATACGCACAAATGACACTGCATCCCGGTGATTCTTGCGTCAACAATTGGGTGTCAACAAGTTAGGTCAGATGCTGAAGGCCATGGCAAAAGACGCCGGCTTTCTCAAGCACAAGAGAATAACGAACCACTCAGTTCGCAAATTCCTGGTCCAAAAACTTCGAAATGCAAACATTCCACCCACTGAAACCATGGCCATAACAGGGCACAAAAATGTCCAGTCCATAACCAATTATTCCAACATATCTGTTGAACAGCAGCAAAAGTGTTCATTCTTGCTCAGTCCAGTAAATGTAACAATCCAACAGATTCCTCTTGTTCACCTTCACGCACTGAAACTATGGCCGAAATGCAGCCTAGACAACCGATGTCTACCGTCGAACAAGTTGATCTTGATGTTCGCCCCACCCAGTCACTTCACTTGCAAATGTCTTTCTCTAGTTCGAACAACTTTGCCTCACAATTCTTTGGTGCCACTTTCAACATTCAAAATGTTAATGTATATAATTAGCTTAAATCCAAGTAATCTTTGTTATTTTGTCACGAAATAACCACATATTATAACAAAGAAGGAAATATTGTGCACCTCGTGATCGACTCGATAGTTTGATATCGAAAGTGAATTGTGTGTGGTGTTAGGCTACGTTGTAAACAAATGTAGTTCCTTGTGTATAACAACTTAATGCCATATTGATATCATAAAACTTAAAGATTTGCAATTCAATATGATTAAAATTGTAATAAATAACGCTCGACACTTTGTTACAGAACGATATTCTGATTAAAAAAAAATGATTATCTGATCAGCGGTTATTATTGGAACGCGGAGTAATACACTGACCTTGGTTACACTACAGTCATTATCAAAGTACGACAAACACTCATGAAAACTTATTTTGTTTAAATAAAAATAGTTTACTGAATAAAAAGTGGGATACATAGAATAATAGGTTAGTGTTGATTATAGATCAGGTTTATCATGCTCGGCACGAAAACGAAAAAGCACTCGCCAAGGCTCGTGCTTTTTGTTTTCTAAGCCTCGCATGATAAACCTGATCTATAATCAACACTAACCTATTATTCTCTATGTATGACTTTTGTTCTTAAGTATGTCATAATAATGTTAATATTACTAGTGTATAAATACGAAAATTACTTCAACAATAAAACAAATATTAAATAAATTGCCATCTTTTTAAATATGTGATTTCTGAAAATAAGTTTGTCTCAACAATTTGCATTTTGTGCAAGCGCAATCACAACATCTGCCTAACGTTTTAATCGTTTATTATATCTGATAACGTTCCGAAATATGAATCCGTATAACGACTATTTTGTTCAATATCAGCCAGCATTTAACAAATATTCCGTTTAACTGTTTTAAACAGTTTGTTGTGTTGTTGATCGTTATTCAACATGACTGAGATATTCATATTACAACGAAACAGGCAGTACACTAATAGCTTATTGATTTGATTGACTGTCCGGTATGCATAATAACGGGACGGCGTTAGTATTGATTTACACTATATTACAAATAACTATACAAACTGTTTAAATATAATACTTAGTTGTGTTAGTCGACGGACAAAATATTTTTTAAGATTGTGATTGGTTTCAGCCATAGCACGATGTAAGATTTATGTTTCGATGTTTCAGTGGCATCATATATGTTACTAGGGCGTAATGTATTGACACAGAACGTGTAACTCCTTTAATCATCAGAAAACAGCTGTGTGTTTTGCTATAAACAATCTTATATCACCATCATATCGTCATTAACCACATCAGAAACAGTTTATATTACAATATTGAGTTTCATGTTGTAGCAAAAGCCTGGTGCAGGCCTGAGATCTACTCTTCTGCAAAACAGCTGAAAACTGAAGAGGTATTGCCATACTGGGAGTACATGTTTATTTGGAGTTTATTGTTGCGTAAACACGATATTGCGAAAATAATCTGGACCAAAACGGAGGTAAATAATTATACTTGCATTACATTAGAATAATATTAGTTAAATACACCTGACATCACTGCTCGCCAGATTAAGCTAAAATTATTGCATTTTCGAAATGTATTTTATTAATTGTTGAAAACATATAATTATGTGTGTGTGTTTGATCATTACCCATAGGCCATAATTTACAGATGATCGCTTGAATTCGTGTGTTGACCGTCACATCAACGGCATATTGAACTATCCACCCACATGTACCTATCTATACACTTACTAGTTAATTAAGTTTAAGTTCCATCGTTTAGAACCCAAAGTGACAAAGAGCACCGACTTAATTGGGTTTATTTCGTTAAACAATTTTCTTTATAAACAATAAATTGCTTTGGAATGTTCCCTTGCTTTTCAGACATTGTAAGCGCAGACATGTCAACGTTTTCCGAATAATACATTTATTAATATCGAAATGAGCGATTACATGTTCTGGGGTATTTTGAAAAGGTGCAGAGGTCAGATCCCATTTACAGTTACCGTAATTGATTTTGTTTACTCGTTTTACTAATTAAGAACATGATGCAACAATTTGGATAGTACGTCGGTTCCTTTAATCTTGCTCTGTATTATTTTATTTGATAGAGAGGTTATAAGAAAAAAAAAATCATACAATACTTAAGTGAATACAAACTATCTAACACTAATATTTTACTTTATGTATTACGTTACAAATTCACGTGTGTTCTTCGCGCTTGCATAAATCTTGTTTAAACTGATATATACCGATGAAAAGGAACCAGTTTCTTATTCTTGATAAGTGGAATAAGTAATTGACATTACTTACCTAAACATCAATACAATTGATCCAAAGTACCACATATAAATAAACATTATTGTATGTTTAGGTAAGATATTTAAAATATGTACTTCAATACATTTCAACTTAATTTAACTTCATGGTAACCCTGTACCTTATTCGGTTTTAATAAGGAATAATGTACAAAACATAATTGTTTCGGTTCCCAGGACCTTTGATCGTGCACACATGTTGAAAGTCGCCGGATGTATCGTTGTGTGTGCAATTTAGTTGTGTGTGTAAGAAAATGTCAGTTCCGTATTCAATTTGAATAAAAAATACGGAACCAATTCCTGATTCCTTTTTCAAACCGAATAAGGAGATTTTCATAGATTAAACTTAGTAGAGATGTACTGCAATTACTAATTTTAATACACAATCTACATTAACAATGATTTCCATATATATTGGTCTCTCTGGTTCATAACAATGTATTGTTTAGTAAGAAAATACCAGTCCCTTATTCGAATTGCATACTAAATAAGAAACCAACTTCATATTCCTTATTCAAAGCGAATATGGAACTGTGTTATGATAAAATTAAACGTGGTAGAATATAGTGTTATCATTATTTTTATTTGAACCTACATATACGGTCATTTTTATCTGCATGCATTATTCTTTGGTTTCTTTATTCACACAACATCTAAAAAATAGCATTTCCGAAAGTGATCGACCTAAATAAAGGCTTCTGAATAAGGAACCAAATTATTACCAATTTCTTATTCAGAGGCAATAATTTTGTATACTTAAATTCGGATCATTCTCACAAAGCCCAGTTTTATATTTGGTATTTTTGGCGATGTTTAGAGTAACATTTGGTATATGTAACTCTTATTTATGTAAAGTTCTTGAAGAGTCTGCTAATCATTACCCTTTGCCGAGACTGGGCCGCGAAAAATCTTGTTATCATAACACAAAATAACTATTAAGACATGTACTACAATATATATGTTTGATACACTTCTAGACTACATCTAGAATCATTTTCATCAATGTATTAGTGCCTTTGGGTTTTTTTCAAGAAAAAGTAAGTTTATTATTAGAGTTCCTTATTCGAGTTGAATAAGGAATAAGGAATTATTTTGTATTTATGTTTGAGTAAGACAATAACATACCTTTATTATCGTCTGCAT
This sequence comes from Dreissena polymorpha, assembly GCF_020536995.1. Lineage (NCBI taxonomy): Eukaryota > Metazoa > Mollusca > Bivalvia > Myida > Dreissenidae > Dreissena > Dreissena polymorpha. Next base: position 32,809,704 of record NC_068369.1, read on the forward strand.
AATGATTGATTCAGCGTTAACCGTAAATAAAATATTAAATAAAAATTTGACAGAATACGTCCATAGAACATAATCAAGCTTAGATAACAAATACGACATCTTAAACAAAATAACATATCCGAAAGTGATCGTTTCAAATACAGGCTTCTAAATAAGTTAATAACGTATTATCAATTCCTTATTTAAAGGCCATTATTTCGGATAGTCAAATTCGGATCATTCTCGCATAGCACAGCTTTGTGTTCGGAATTAAGGCGATGTTGAATGTAAGATGTGTTATTTATATCTCTGATACAGTTTTTGAAGTCTTATCTGCCCTTACCTTGGCAATTACTATATGATAGCTACATACTAAACATGTTTTAGATATCTTACTCCGTTTTCATACGTAAACACTTACGAAGCGATATGATTAAGAATGCATTTTAACACGTCACCATACAAGCAAGCTGCTCCATTGGCAGAAGTCCAGGTAGCTCTAGTTGACTGGAAAGTATCATCGAGAAGTCTCAATATTTTTGTTTAAATAATTGAAACATCTGCGCGCATACCTGTTGCACAAGCGTGTTTTCTTCATAGAATTTTTTTGTGCGAATACGCGTGTTCTCCCTCATGCAGACCAACGGTATATCTGGCGACTTTTAAGGTCGGTACACGGCGATGGTCAGGATTGTAAACAGTCCTTCGCCGTTCTTAGCGTAACAGTTGCGCTCTGTATATGTATCGAATGCCAATATTTCGGACAGCGTTGTCATCAATGCGACGTCACTGACGTCATCATAAAGGCAACACTGCATCGGGGGCAGCGGTCAATGCAACTTTAGAAGACAATAAAGTTTCAACAAAATGCCTCTGTATTTCGCGCGTTTTTTTTTAATCTACTCAGTAACACTCAGACGCGTTTTCTCGTCCCAGGATGCCTACGTTACACCCGGCGACCTTCAAAATTGGCGAACGAGTAAAGGTCGTGGAAACCGACAAAATGGCGCTGTTTCCTGTGGTTATCAGTCATATTTTAGATAGTGCAACTGGTCACGTTTTCCTTATTCAGCCGCAAAATGGCAGTGGGTTGTCATTACAAAAGAGAACTAACAAGAAATGTACTCCTATAAAAGATGGCTTTATTCCAACCTACATGTACAATGGATATCCTTGATTCACGCGTATCTTTATTATACGGCCGTTCTTCAAACCTGAACGTTTTATAATATCACCCTTGGTGGGGTGCGGGCGGCGGTGGGCGGCGTCCACAGCAGTTTCCGCCCTCTAATTCAAAAACATTTCATTCGATCTTCACCAAACTTTGTAAGAAGGTGTCTCTAGACAATATCTAGGTCAAGTCTGAATATGGGTCATGATGGGTCAAAAACTAGGTCACAGGGTCACTTAGTGCATTTCAAGGATTTAGCATGGTGTCCGCTCTCTAATTGAAGTAGTTTTCATCCGATCTTCACCAAATTTGTGCATTTCAAGCATTTATCATAGTGTCTTCATATTAATTTATTTGTTAAGTAAGACAATGCCAGTTCCTGTATCGATTTAAATAAGGAGTAAGGAACCAGTTCCTTATTCACTATTCAAACTGAATAAGGAACTATGTTATTAAAAAATTAAACAAAGTAGAAATGTACTGCCTTTCATATTATGTATAACCGACCTACATTTATTATACTTTTCGTTGATTTATTTCTCTCGTTGGTTCATTTTGATGTATGATTTATTGAACGATTATTTCAGTGCCTTATTCGATTCGAATAAAGAATAATGAACCAGTTCCTTATTTACATATGGTTCACTTTGGATCAATGTCATGGACGTTTACAATTGAAGTAAGAAACTGTCAGTTTCTTATTTTGCTTGAATAAGGAATAAGGAACTGTTTCTTTTTTCCTTATTCAGCCGCGAAAGTGGAACTGGATTGTTAATAAAAACAAACATGTTCAAATGTACTAGATTGCACATGTATATCACACAAATGTTAAGATGTGGTATACATGTATGCTTTAGGTTTGGTATGTGAAGTAAGTATTCGTATTAGAAAATGCCGGTTCGGTTTTAACAAGAAATCCTATGCAAGCGCGAAGAAGAAACATGAAAATGCAACGAAAGACATAAAGTACATATATTCGAGTTATTTTATTGTGATACATTTAAGAAATTGTATGCATTATTTTTCTTTAAAACTCTAAATCAAATATGTTAAGCTTCGAAAAATAAATAAGGAACTAGAAAAGAGGAACCAACGTACTCTACATTAAAAAAATGTACCTTTTAAATTGGTAAATGAACGATTTTATTAAATTATTAGTATTACTTTTAAAATAACAATACCTCGTGATGTAATGAAGGATATAAACCGATACATCGGATTGCCTTGTGATTTAACTGGTGTTTATTTTTTCCTGTGGTTATGTATACGTTAGATTTCACTACGATTATTATTTTGCATTAACAGGCCCAATTTGAACGAGCTCATCATACACATTGACCTGTGTGTGCATATATTTTTTTTATTTATTTAATGCTAAGTGTTATCATTACAACAATCGAAAACAATATGACCCAGAAAGTTTGACACAAGTAAATATCTGACGTGCATTGTAGTCATTACATGTTTTACTTCCACTTCTGTTTCAAATGTTCACTCTGACAGCCACACCTATCTCATGATTAACAATAAATGTTTATTATAATAAGTGAAGAAAATGCCACATTCATACCACATTTCTTCATTCAGTACAGTTAAGTATTTATTCAATAATTATGTGCACAATTAAACTGAAAATATCGGATCGACTGTTGAGTGCCCATTGATGCTAGTTTTGATGTTCTGCATTTAACCGAAAATCATATACTGTAAGGCGATTAAGATCTATTAAATGGCATGGCTAATATTTGGTGTTTTACCCCAAGTAAGTTGGCAATGTAATGGGTTTTGAGCTATTGGGATTGGAATTCGAAGCCAAAGTCGAATTCCTTGCTCTGTATTAGGTATTTGAACTTTGGAAAATATGTATATACTGTTGATTACCCAGCTTGGAATTTGATATTCGAACTATTGTGATAAAGAGACAGGAATACCAAGCTGTGTACTATATATTCTTAATTTAGCGAACATCAAGGTAGGATCAAATACCCAGCTTGTTATTGGGTATGTTTGCGAATTCGAGTCAGATTCTAAATTTTACCTGTACATTGGATATTCGGACTAATTCAAATATATAGCCAGGATTGAATATCGTGTAACCGAGCTAAGTGGAATGCCGAGATCGATTATCGAGCAAAAACGTGAAAAGAACATCATTTAAAAAAATAATTAAAATATAAATTCTTAACAGACAATTCATTAGACTGTGCTATTCAGGAACTTTACAAAGCGGTTCTTGCCTATATCCGTGGTTGTTTTGTGTTACGGCTAATTCCAAAGTATTGCTGATATATTTTAACTAGCCTGTCAACTGTGTGCATGTCAATATTTTAGTTCGTTTTTGGACATTTTAGCATATATTATAGTCCTTTTTAGAAGTATACAAATATATGTTTGTTTCGCACCTAAAGCTAAATATGTACCAGCTACTGTTTCTAGATTGATGAAACTTTACAAACTTTATAGCCAGCATGCGATCTATCGACCCTCAATATGTTAGGTTTTGGTTTTTATACAATCAAATAAAAAGCCCTTTGTGTACAACTGATGCATTTTTGAACTCATGTCACGCCAAACTTGAGTCCTGAGACGAATGTTGATTGTGGCGAATTTCGTGTTCTGAGGTCATTTTTCGGTTTCGGCTTGTCGTTCCTGTTCCGCGCTAATATGCTACTTTATATTCCATTTGTTGAGTATGATATCAGCAAATGCAATTATTTGTATTAAAAAAACTCAAATAGCATTGCTATTTAGAATAGAAAGAAGTTTGAATTTGTTTAAAAAAAAGTACGCTCCAAAGCTCTGTTATTTAATTGTTTTGTGTTTATTTGTGCGTTTATATCACTATCCATTGTCTGTTAAAATAAATGTGCCTCGATAGGGTAATGTATTGATATATATATATATATATTTCACTGTTTTTTATTATTTCCTTTTATTGTATCGACAGCATCCGCTCATCATGTCCCTCATTGCATGCAATTTATGCAAGGCGGTGAAGCAGGACACATACGATACCGTTTTAATTGTCGAAATGGAAAACATTATGAGGTAGGGTTTTATACTGCTCCACAGTTAAACAGTTCTCCGGGCATGCATATGAATAGCATTAATAAAATACAAGTGAATAATTTCAACGCATATCCATAATGAATAAAAGCAAATGCAAAGCAAATAGTTATTATGTTAGATTAATATAGGAAATCCACTTTAAATCAAGGTGACCATTTCAATAGTCAGAACGTTCAGTATGTAATGAGACTTAAGTTTATACAGATATGTTCATAAATGGTTACGCTCCTGGTCTGTCATGAACATCGTTGTTCATAATGCCTTACATACCCGAACACTCCACGCTGAGTTTTAAATGACTTGGTGTGGGAAGCAGCATGTTACGTACATGTCATATTGTAAACAAATAATCTCGCTACAATAATCAAGAGACGGTTCTATAATAGCAGGACGAACGTTTAACAGACAGTCAAAACAATGGGCGAACTTAGCGTGATACACGTGCTATATCTTATTAATCAATTATTTTGAGAATTGTCGCTTATTGCGTCGATTGTAGTGGTCGATTACAGACTGAGAAAAAAAACGTATATGTTTCATTCGTAGCCAGATAAAAATAAAAAGCAAATCACTGGCGTAGTTTTCTGATGTGAGTAGTACTGAAAGTATAGGGAAATAAGATGCTAATAAATCTCATCAGCATGCTTTCAAGCAATTTCATCTTAAATACTAATTATTGATAATATTTTATTTTCATATATTGCAACAAGATACCTTTTCAAATTGTTGTTTTATATGTAAATATATGTAAATGGCCTACCGAAAGTATAAACTTATTTAAATAAAGTTTACTTCACTTCTGTTGTTTGTTGACACGTACTTTGTCCTTGAAATGTACTGTTATGTTAACGAAATAAAACAAAACAATTTGGAACATATCGTCAACGATCGGACAGTGTTGCCGTAAAGAAAACTTGTTTGTGTTCGTTGATGCATGTTAAGCTTAAACAAGTGTAAACTAAATTAAGATCAGCTAGCGAAATCATACTCGTTTAATAAAGAAAAAGTGCAAAGGATGTCGAATAAAATACTTTACTTGCCGACTGTTAGTATTCGGATGTGATTTGTCTCTTTTTGCTTATACATAGTATTATACGGAATGTGCGTTGAATGCCCCTAAATTTCAAATCTCTTCTCGATTGTAAAGGTATCAATGACCATAATAATGTATTCGCAAATTATTTGTTTTAACATGTTTAAAACCAAGATTGCATTAAAGATGGTATGATGATAGTGATTTTATGTATGTTTACATCAATTAGACATAACGTATTTGTTTATTTGATAAACTTTTTCATACAGCGAGTGGTCTACTGTGGCTAAAGATTGTCTTAACGAATGCTACCAGATTAGTAAATCAGACACATATTACTCGCTGAAAATGACCATGCCTTTTTGGTATACACAATCATGTCTAGATGTGGCTGTTAAATCGAGAAACATTGAGTTCCTGGCCGAAAACGCATGTCGCAATCTAGTTGAAGATGTCTGGAATGGGAAACCAACGGTATGGATTACAAGTTAAGCAAAGTAATTTACTCCATACAGACAATGTTTTAATTCATTAATTCGAAATAAATCCACAAATGTGTAAACACATTCTTCATTGTATCACGTTTTGAATATCATCTAATCGTGTTTGATTTGTTAAATGGAATATATTTAGGTACATTATGTATGTATATGCTATACCTATCTTACTTCTTTGCGTATGTTAAAGCTGTATATATAGTTATATATACAATTCAATTAGAATAGTTTAATGACAATACGGTTACTCATCATAGCCTTTTAGGCCAGCATACATGCTACATGTTAACTTTATATTTAAATGTCGCCTTTATAATCGTCAAAGCAATGCATGAGACCTTAATTCAATTTTTTACATACCACGCATGTATACCAAAAATTTGCTTTGCTATTTCTATAGGCAAACGATAAGTATTAGGGACTGTGTAACAATACCCAAATATATTGCAATAAATGCAATTAATTATAACTGTAAATTTAGATGAATGATGATTATGTATGAAATTTCACGATCGAAACGACATGCTTCTACTCGTTTTTCTCAAAATTTGATTTACAAACAATATATGCAGACATGTATACAGAATTCATGCGGCTTGCAACAAAGCCGATACATAGCATACGTTCAAATACACATAAAACCTTTTTATTCACCATGTACTCTGAAGATTATTTTTTTTTAAACAAAGAGGTGATCGGAGTGATTGTTTTCTTTAAAAAAAAAATTCCGTTATTTCACTCTCTAACTAATTTGATCGTTCGTTACGTTGCTTATTCGCAATCTATCTTCAAAGTTGAACAAATTTCGTTTCATCCTGTTTCAGAATGTCTATTCAGCCCTAACTCCAAAAACCAAATTCGCCTACAATGTGGTATGTTATGAATCATCTGGTTTAAAAAATAGACACAGTGTAGCCTGTGAGATAAAATGCGTATATATATATATATATATTTATATATATGTGTGTGTGTATTAACAGACAGACGGCATTTGCACGTGTGCGTCTTAATTGTATATACAAATTTTAACGATTACGATCAATTTGCAAATTTTCTGTCACCGGACTTATAGGTTACGATTCATTTCGATATTACGACTGTATCGTCTAAAAATTGACTGGTCTATGCATATTTTGAAAAATATTGTAAAATGCAAGCTCAAATAGAAACAACAAATAATCATGTGAAACTGAGAATTTACTGCTAGGTAAAGTGACTTTGAAGTAGGATCTCATGGTCATATAATGAGCTTGCGATGGTGGAATAAATAAACTATTACAGAGACCTCTGTGCGAACGTACAGAAGGAATATTTGAAATTTCTGAAAAATTGCCTCTTATTGCTTGATACATGCAATTGATGTTGTCCTGATTTTAATGTATTGAAGAGCGCCCTTGCTAACACTTAAAACTGTGCGCATTATTAAAAAGATTTCAACGTCGATAAGAAAAGCAATTACATTTTAAAACTAACAAAAATAGAGAACCTGTGTTATCAAGTTCGATGTACATTCGCAAAATGTACGTAATGTAGAACATTCCAGATCAGTTACATACATAGTTGATGATTTGGATCCTATATTTATTACTAAGTGATGATATTAACCTTTATTTTTGAAGTACATACATATGCATAGATATATAGAGGATATTTGTTTAATGCAGTGCATGATCTTATCATTATTTCATGATTAGTCATATACATCATTTTTGCGCGTGGTGGATAATATCAAAATAACAAACAGAGGTTTAATTAAATGCGTATGTACCATGAATTTATCAAATTTGCAAATCTTGATCGAGCGTTATTACATTTAGTGAATTTTGATGTCATTAGTATCATTAATATGACTTTATATGACCACAAACTGATCGCACCGCTGATGTAGGACTTATGTGCTCTAGTTACTTCATCCTTAAAGATAAGTTACAATTTTACTGAATTGTTTAACTTATTTTCGATAATGTAATAGGACGACATGGTTATTTACATACTAATTGGAGCTTTTGTTTCAAAACCTTGCCAACAATAGTTGTACTTAAATCAATTATCACTAAGCTGAAATGAAATGATAAAACCGTATAGGTTTGCTCGAGCAAGTATGAATCGACTACGTTATAATTGACTGGTATTTATAACGCATTTACCGTCTAGCATGAACAACATTTGCGACCATTGATGTATCAGTTATGTACAAACCACACGCTCATTTTCCAGCAATTTAAAATCGAATGCATCCTTCAATTTAGTGTTTTAAATACGGCCGGAATGAAATCCAAACATGCCTGTTGGGTATAGCGCTTTTTTAATGATAAGCAAATCATCGTGTGTATACGGGTTATTTTGTGAGCGTAATTTAAAGAGTATTATACAACAAGAAAACTGAATGCAAACACTTTTAAATTAATTAATTATTGTTGAAATCAATGCTATGGAGACTTACCCGAACCATGTTTCTTTATATATTTTTTAACGCATTTTAACCCGCCTCTCAGTTTCGCTGAATGGGTCAAGTTTCCCACGGGTACTACTTTCCCGTACCCCCACTTTTTTTTTCGTACGCAAAATGTTTTGTACCCAATTTTTTTTCGTACCCAATTTTTTTTACACTCAAATTTGTGTTTGTACTCAAATTTTGTGTTCGTACCCAAATTTTTGTGTACCCAATTTTTTTCCTTCCCATTTTCTTTTCGTACCCAATTTTTTTCGTAACCAAATTCTTGTTCGTACCCAAAATTTTTTACCCACATACACAATTGTGGTGATGTAGATAAACTTAAATTGATGTTTGTTATATCTATCCTCATCAAAAGCATCGTCACACCAGTACTGCCAGTACTTTGATCAACTTAAGGAAACAAAGATTCATGTTGTTGCCATATACAATTTTTAAAAAGGGTGATCATCTTTACTAATCCAGAAATTGTAGCTGATGTAACTGTGTAGTTGATTTAAAAACGTCTTCTGTGTTAATAGTTTTCTATCATGCGATTCTTAAATATACTTATTTACATAGCTCGTATTGACGAAGATTTCTTCTCTTACCTCTTTACGGCTATCGTACCTTTTTGTCTGCTAAAATAATTGACCCATTGTCCAACGTTTTAATATCTACATCCATATAATTGATGCGATAAGGCGTCGTTGCATCGATACAACTCGCATACATCGTATTTACAATGAAGATATATAAGCGAGTAATATATGGTTTTTGTTTTGTTTACCAACAGGTCTCGTGTTTGGTGTTTCTGATCCTGTTCGCGTACGTGCTGCTGTTTGATCTTCCAAAAACTGTATCGACCAAGGAATTAGTGTTAATGACATGGGTACTGACCATATTGGTTGAAGAAATCAGACAGGTAATATATAGACATTATCATAAGACTGTGCAACAGTTTCAACAAAGAAAATATGATATGTTAAGAAATATGTTATGAAACAATTAACTTACATACACTCATAATAATAATCTAATATAAGTAATAATTACATTCATTGCTGTTATTCTTGTAGCACATTTAAACAATGCTGTATCAACATACGTGTATAAAGTGCGATTAAAAATAGTCTTAAGTTATAATCATTATTACAACAAATCGTTTCAAGACAATTGTATAAATTTTATGTTTTAATGTATAATTCAACATAATAGTACGTACAATTTATTACATTCTAAATAAATTATGTTTACTGATTTCATACTTAAGCTTTTATTTGACAAAAAAAAAAATGTATAAGAAACTTATGTTCACCTTTTATTTGTTTTTATTTCTATTATCTATCTTACATACATGAACACGACTTGATTAATTTCACTGCAGAGCAAAACGAAAGCAATAATCATAGATAAATAATAACCACCGATGACTTAAAAAGGTACAACATTCTCATCTAAAACTATTATATGAGGTATTTATTGATAATGTTTATTTTTTTACACAGTAAACATATGCTTATTGAAAAACGAAACATATGCATACGCTCTGTAATGACATCTCTTCATAAATACTCGAACATCGTATCGTTATTAGGCTTCGTATTTCTACCTGGCTGAGAAGAAAACAATGAAATCGCACAGTGGTATTGCAACACAATTGCCTTTTCCCTGGTGTCAAACAAGATACAGATGTCATACTATATCGGGTAGTAAAACTTATCCGTGTAACACATGGATGGACTATTACACAGGCTTTGGGTTGCATGCGCTGTGGATGGACTCTTACAAAGATTTGTGGTGGCATTACTTAAGATCAACATGCTCAGTGTGTCATAAGCTATTGATGGACTTTTATGCACCCTCAAAATCGCATACGCTATGGACGAACTGTTACACAGGATCAGGGTTGCATACGCTATGGACGGACTTTTACGCAGGCTCAGGGTGGCAAACGCTATGGACGGACTGTTACACAGGCTCAATGTAGCATGCGCTATGGACGGACTGTCACACATGCTCAAAATTGCATACACTTTGGACGGACTGCTACACAGGCTAAATGTGGTATAAGCTATGTACGGACTGTCACCCGGCCCAGGGTTGCATAACCAATTTACGGACTGTTAACACAGGCTCAATGTGGCATGCACTATGGACGAACTGTTACACCGGTTTAAGATGACATGCGCTATGGACAGACTGTTACACAGGCTAAAGATGGCATGCGCTATGGACTGACAATTTCACAGGTCAAAGTGGCATACGCAATGGATGGACTGTTACACAGGTTCAAGGTGACACACGCTATGGACGGACTGTTACGCAGCCTCAATGTGGCATCCGCTATGGACGGAATGTTACACAGGCTAAAATTGCATTCGCTATGTACGGACTGGTACACAACCTCAACGTGGCACGTTCTATGGACGGACTGTTACATAGGTTCAAGGTGTTATTAGCAGTGGACAGAATGTAACAAAGGCTCGATGTGGCATTCGCTATCACGGCCGTTTATCCGAGGTAGCGCTACGGCCCGGATTTTATGAATAATTGTACAGGATGATTAGGTTGTATACGCTTGTTCATTATATATCACACCATTTTTGAAATCTTTTTATTTATTGCAATTAAGCAAAGATTAATTCATCAACAAAAATACAGAAACATACATTCTCAAACCATTTAAGAACGTGAGAACCTTTATAAGTTGTGGCATGGTGGAGTTTAAAAAAAGCATGTCAATGAGTTTCTCCTGTGCGACGAGCACATTTCCACCCGATTAAATCGGTAAACAGATCAAACGATTGCGTGAAACATATATTAGATGCTTCATGCACAAACATATGTGTTTCTTGCCGAGGTCATAGATAAATTTTCCAAAGAGATGGAGCCAATGCTAAGGAGATGGCGCTTATGATAGGAGGTTTCGCCACTGCATGATGTAGCAATTAACAGTCGATTCGCAATGACATCATCATTCATCACATGACATACATTTGAAAAATAATGTTATTTGTTATATTTACTGTAGTTTTCAATGTACGAAGGCCCAAATCTGTACAGAACATAAAGACATTCTTTAAAAGTTAGGACATAGTTTGTTTTTTAATATTTAAGTTATCATTTCAATTAAGAAGTCACCAACATGAGTAAAACATATTCTACGATATATACCGATTATTTTGCATTTGTATCTCAGTTATAAACTAATTTATCAAAATTGATTTAAATAAGTCATTTAACAGAAAGCCTCTTTAACTAAATGTCTAAATGGTTATAGATGCGTGAGCTATGGAAGGTCAAAAGTTATGTTATTTGTAATACTCGATAAAACCAACAACAAAATGCTCAACATTATCAAAATAGTCAATCGACAGCAATTTCGGTATACAGTATGACAATTCACGAAATAAGTATAAGATAATACTTTATATTGAAACGATGGTGTGTGTCCCTTAATCCAAATGCGTAAATTACTAAAAGGCCATGATGAACGAATCTTAATAAGGCTCATAAGTGTTGTTTATCCACCTATCAACTCCAAACAATGAAAATAGCTCGGTCTTTTTTCGTTAACTTTTTTGTATTATACATGTTAAATGTTCTTATCTTACAAAGACGGACGATTAAATTCGTCAGGACATGATTAGAAATCTACTTTTTCTTATTAAACACGCATGCGACTTAAATGTGATGAAGTTTTGTTTTTTTTCAAAAATAACTTAAAGCGAGTATATACGATCTTGTCAAATATTTATTTATTAATATAAAATGTGTAAAAACTTATTATACATATATTTCAATATAAACTAAAATAAAAGTTAAGAAGAACATGTGTCGAAAAATGCTAAATAAGCCAGATATTTAATTCTGAAATCGAAAAAGGCTGTACAGCCGAATTCGCCAGCATGTATATCATGCATGTACGATGTGAATCTAAATTTAGTTTAACGGTTCATTTGAAATTCCTGCAGCGATATCGATTCATACGACACACGAACACTAACTAAAAAGACGAATGCATCGGTTATTGTAGGAAAATAATTACGAATTATCTTCGTCACAATCGGCTCGGGGCGCTAATTTGTATTTGCTGTGCTTTATGAAATTCATCTTAAATGTATCATTTTTCTTGCATATTGTGTGTTATTATAACATATTTGTATCAATATTTTACAATTCAGCACATATAAAAATCGTATATACCCGCTTTAAGCCGTGTAAACAAAATAGAAGCCATTACATAAAATATGTAGATTATACTATCTATAAATGTGCAATGGCGTCACCTCCTACTCATAACTCCACCTCATTGGCATTGGCTCCATCTCTTTTTGAAAGATGCAAATTTATCTATTAGATCAGCTACATGTAGAAGCCGATGTATTTGTGTATGCATAAACTTGTACTTGTTTTAAGCAATCGTTTTATGCAATGAGCGATTTAATTGGCTGGAAATGTGCTCGTCACACTGGCAAAATACATCGATCTGCTTTACGAATTCTACCATGCCACAACTTATAAGGGTCCTCACGTTTCCAAATGGGTTGTGATTTAATGTTTCTGTACATTTTTGGATGAATTAATTTTCGCTAAATCGCACTACAGTGGCCGATTTTTTAAAATAATGCAACATATGTTAAACAAACACATATAAAACCTAATCACCCTAAACAATAATCCGTTAAATTTTAAGTAAGTACAACTGTAATCATTTCCTGTGTGTTTTTTGGAAGATCGGTTGACATCGGCTAATTTCGGTAAATATCGTATCTGAAGTCGTGAGATGTCAATTGTGTTCGGTTTATTATTTACAAAATAGTATTCTTAAATAAAAAAATGTTTTATATAATTATTACATAAATTGTATCGATGATATGCATATTTCAATATATAACGACGTCAAAATATATTGTTCTTAAAAAATGGTGTAAAAAAATAACAGAAAGTAATATATTTTCGCGACAAAATAAAAAACAAACAATCATGAGTCGTAACCAAAAAGGACGGTTTAGAGTAAAAAACAAGTAGTAAAAAAAGTAAAAAATACTTAATGATCATTCATAGTTTGGGCTTTACAAAATATTGATAGCACACCAGCGTCCTCATCGACGAAATCGTGGAAAATAGGTCGGCGATTTAATATTTTGTATAACTGTGCTTTTATCGATTTTCTGTCAATATTAAGACAATTGTATCAAACGCAATCCTTGAAGCAAGTTGATTTGGTTGACAATTGCTTGGTGTAACATATAATGCACACGATGATATGGCATGTGTGGCAGCACTTTGAAAGTTGCTCCAATTTGTGAATTTGTCGTCAAAAGATCTAATGACCTACAGCTGTTCCCCATTGGTTGTGTCAAATAACATGGCTTTCAACAGTGCTAAAGGCCAGAACTATCCAAAATTGAGCCCACTCATTTCTTGTGGTGTAATGCAAAGCCCTACTGCTGAAAATATTGCTGGGTCAGGGCTAACACTCGTGCATCTGAAAATGCTTATTAACCGGGATGGAAAGGATGCAATGATTGATTTATTTTAAAAAATATTGAAGGCTTTCCTAAGGTCACTTATTCTTAAAAATGTATTAGATGAAGTTGTTCCAAAAATATGTAAGTACTTTAACGAATTATTGGAAAGAAAAATTCAATAGAACGTTTTATTTCAGTACCTTCAGTACTTTTTCAGTAATTGCAGGAGTTCTTTTGTGTGAATTTCTTAATTTATTTTTAAGTAACAGTGATCTCACCTTTCAACTAAGGTAAGAAATTTGGCACTGCATAATCTGCATAATGAATTTTATATGTGCACAACATTTCATCAAAGCACCCTAAGTATTTTTTAGTTATCGTATTATTATTTTTTGTGAGTTTTTGTTTCTATTTTTAGCATCCGTGACCTGATCATTCACATTAGGTGCAAAATAAAAGGCCGTACCTAATCCCCATATTGCCTTTTATTGCATGCCAAGTTTCACCAAAGTTGGTTCTGTATTTGTAACTACTTAAAGTTTATGTTCTTAAAACAGTAAGAAATGCTTGTATGTGTTTGATTTAAATACGTTGTACTATCGCAAACAAAAACAATACTGAACGGATGTTATGTTTGTTGATATTATGTATTAATAAATCATTTAAATTTCAAGTATGTTGACATGTATTTGTATGCCGTTGTTAAAATTGCGAGTATCACGAAACCAAACAGGAAGACGTGTGTACTTACAATCGTCCTATTTTTTTAAAATGGATTTTAACATTTTCATAAACGCCTGTTTTGAAAACAATATGGCGACTTGATTTTCCCCGGTCATCAAACATAGTCATAAACGATGAATGAGTCTCCTATTGTTTGTTGTAGATGCATCAAACGTATCAGATGTCTGGTTATAAGAAGGTTATTCCATGTGTACAGCGAATCAAAATTTTGAAGAATTACTTTTTGGAAGGATGGAACTGCATCGATTTATTAACGATCGTCATGTTTTTCCTGGGGTTTGGTCTGCGATTCATACAATTTCGAGGCACGTCGTTTGATTGGCCAAGAGTCGTGCTTGCTGTCGATTTTGTTGTGTTTGTCGTCAGACTCGTTCACATATTCTCTGTTCAGAAAATAACTGGCCCTAAACTATTTACAATTGTACGGATGGTGAGTGTATATTTTTTCAACATTGCTTAATACATATAGCATGAAGCAATATTAAATAAATGTCGATAATTTGATAACATCATACGCGCTTTTAATCTAAAGATCTCAAATAAATTCAAATTATTTCGTTAGAGAAATATTGTCGATAAGAGTTTCTTAAAAACAATTAATGTGTGATATATGAAATTATCACGAAAGCAACAAATATTTTCAAAATTTATAGAATAACCGGTGGTATACTTATGGGAAGTTGTATTTTGTCTTTTTTTATGAAAACAATTTATAAACAAGAATAATTTGTCAACATTTAACATAATACTTAGCGGCAAAATTGGTATCTTATGTATGCTTACCGAATCGAACAGAAAATGCAATAATATGTTAGGATATTGGAAATAACGCCGATGTGTTTGCGTTTTGTCAGGTAAAAGAAGGTTTAATTATCTTCTCTGATGTCATCTTAAACGCATGTTCATGAGTTGCGGAGCCATACAATGAAAATATTTATTGTATTTGACGACAAATGAAATGATAATACCATCTGTAACTGCATTAGCAACTGTTATTTGTTTGCATATGCTGCTTTGTTACGAAAACTTAACATATTATAGCAGGTCGAGCATAATGACACCATTTATATAACGTTATTTTATCTAATATATAGTGCTCTCGATTATTAATCTATATTACTTAAGTATAACATTGTATTGTTTTTAATGATATTTTTCTTTTGTTAAACATATCGAATTTTAATCATACTATGATTATGTTTACCTATCGTATATTGATTTATAAATATGTTCAAACAACTTGGAAATAATTCCGGGTGACGTTATAAAACCTTTTCAATTCACTCGACCTAGGGTGATATGAACTTTGTAATCATTCACTCGTTTTCGCAACCCATTTAAATGAAAAAGACAGTTAATTGTGCACCAATGTTGCATCGTTTTGTCAGAGATATGCAACACCTAAACTTGCTGTAGAAAATTCAATAGCTTTTGTTCTCATGGTGTAATTTTATTTTGTTAAGTCTTAAATGCATGATGAAGTAGCCAAATCAGTGTGCGATTACACTAAGTTATATCATTGTTGAATTTTAGGTAAAAGACCTGTTGTATTACTTGGTTATTTTGGCTGTGGTTTTATTGGCTTACGCCATTGCGTCGTACTCCATTCTCTACGCCGATTCTCCAGTAACTTGGGAAACTGCTAGACAAATATTATGGAAGCCTTACTGGCATCTTTATGGGGAACTCTTTCTAGAAGATATGGAAGGTACTTATAAATTAAAAGAAAAATCGCCTCTATGTAACAAACTTATGTTCGACGTGAGTGCATCAATTCCTTACATACAGATGATTGTGCATTTTATTTAGATTAAAACAACCACATATGTAGAGCCATGCTGATAAATGCCTTTATATTTGATATACGCAAATAATAATAATAATAATAATAATAATAATAATAATAATGATAATAATAATAATTATAATAATAATACTGATATTAATAGTGCTAAAAAGAAGACGAAGAAGAAGAAGAACGATAATAATTATAATAATAATTTAAATAACAATAATACTAATAATGCTCATCGTCAGTTTAGGTATACTATATAATTATGTATCATACATATCATAAACCAATCACTCTTGGATTTGAAAGTTAAACATGATCAGTGCAAACTTCCAGCAATAACGATTAATGAACATTTTTTTTCTAAAAGATTCATCGGATTGTACAAATGATGCTAGCTTATGGACGAACGGAACAAGTGAACGCTGCCCAACCGAGACTGGCAGGATTGTAGGTCCCTTCATGATGGGAGTTTACCTATTGTTTTCAAATATCCTGCTTCTCAACACGCTTATTGCAGTGAATAGGTATTAGAAAATACTTCAAAGAACGTACGCTTAAATGAATAGATAAGTGATATTTGATTTATTCATATTTGAATAGCTAAAAACGCAGGTTGTGTCATGATATGTTAATAATTGAATGTATCATAATTAATAAAACATGTTCGCAGAAGTAACGTCGATTTCCGATCTTAAGTTAATGAAATAAATAGTAATTAAATTGATTGTGTGTTGTTTTTTTTCAGTTACACATTTCCTAAAATTCATGAGCGTTCTGGCAAGAAATGGTGTTTCCAGAGATACGTTATCGTCAAGGAATACGCACTACGGCCCGTACTATGTCCTCCTGTGAATGTATTTTGGCACATATACAAGCTTTTCCAATGGTGTCTACATAAGTGTACACTAAAGCCCTTAGATGATCCTTTCCGTAAGTACCAATTAAATAATGTAACATACATATAGCTACTTACTGTAATTTTAAACTATACGGTCAAAGACAAGTTCGTAATTCTAACTACTTCAATGCGCGTGTTTTGTTTCGATCATTAACTCGAAGCGCACGTGCAGCACACACATTACTGTTCAATCATTTTAACCAAATCTCAAAAGTATTTACCAAGGTGTGTACATATTGAGCTTGTTGTATAAAACGCCCAAACGCATTTCACAATATACGGGAATTTCAACATGCCCATGTTTTCACCGGATAAAGAGTTCAACGGCCTTCATGACATATAACAGAATCTGATTTTCACAAATTAAGATTTAATTTAATCTATATATTTAAATGCAAAATACTTAGCAACCAGGATACTTACGTTGTGACCATTGCGTATATTAATGAATTTGATAATCATCAATTTGCGTAATTTTGTGAATGTTTATGCTACCGAAAGGGAGAGCATATTATCGCCACTTTGTCCTTAAATTCGAATGATAATTTTGAAGAATTTATATTGCTTGGGTCTGAATTTTTTTTAACTGATACTCACTTCCGCCTTACTCTAGGTCCGCCCATCCGTTTATCAGTATTTCTGTCCATCATTTGTTTCGTGTTTCGTTTACGAGCGGGATCTAAGACGCTAATGATCGGAATAAGAAGACACTTGACATGCAGCATCCATATAGTGGGGACATGTGCATAATGTTCAAGTTGCTATTGTCCAATTATTACTCATAGAGTAATTGCTGTTTGATAATTACTATGTTACTACGCGAATCCGAGCGAGATCAAGTACACTCATGGATAAAACTTAATATGCAGCATCCCTATTGGGTATACGTGTGCATAGTTGTCAGGTCTTTCCGTTCAAATGCATTTTTGGAGATATTTCCCGGTGATAATTATTAAGGCACTTGCTAATGTATTTTGGTTTTGTAAGGTCGTTCCGCCCCGTTGATTTTTCCGGCAGTGTATTCATTTTCAATAATAATGACTTTCCGCGTTCGATGTCGAATACTTATGAAGAGAATTCTATGTAACTCCAGCTTCTCTATTAGGTGGACATGCGCGTATAGTTTCAGTTTTTTCGCTAAATAATGTTTTAGAGATGTATTGCCGTTTGATTTATTACACATGTATGACATTGTCTAATGAATTGCATATTTCTCTATCATCACTTTAACTGTTAATACGAATTTGCTTCAAACTGTAAATGCAATATCCTTAGATGTTTAACATGGGCATATTCCTATGTCCTTTCGCCCCAGTGAGGTTTCAAAGAGTACTTGCCGCTTGAATAATAATACGATTAAACACAATTAAATCATGTTACTGATATTGGTGTTGTATTTTTTGACACAGCTCTGTTAATGTACTTCGTGGTTTAATATAATAACATTCTTGTAAACATTCACTAAATATGGATGTTCTTTTATACAAATCATTAATAAAATTCGTAGACAAATAGTCGTGAAATTATGGGAAATAAAAGCATTGCCTTACAAGTGAGAGTAGAGATTGAAACAAAACTTTTTGATAATTCTAAGTTAGTTTTTTAACCATTAATCACCACTGATAATCACTCTCTGTGGCCGCATAACACTTGTTTCCGGTGATTTTTTAAGCGACGTCATCAATATAAGTTCCCTCGTAAGCACTAAGTATTTGTATTGTTTGTGGAATTAACATTTATGTACAACCTTATATCACTTTGATGTATGTGAACAATATAATATATACAAAGTAAAAGAATTAAGTAAAATGGTTAGTAAACAACCAACTGGCATAGATATTTTAAAATATGGGTAGTTAAATGTGAAATCCGGTATTCATCGCCGCATATTATTG